>NW_027095459.1:0-167499 GCF_036850765.1 Saccopteryx bilineata | reverse complement strand
TACACATTTTTTAGTTGCACGCATCAGTTTTGAAAGCTGCGCTCCATTGCTGATTGAGATGGGTGTGTTCAATTACCTTTATAGTTATGTGTGTTTCTGTTTTCTCTTTTAGCTGTGGTGTATTATTTGAGTTTGTTATGAATTGCATGTGAATGCAGATATTCCCAGTCTACTGCACCTACTAAAAGGATTTCGTGTATTTATGGGACCAGGTTTTGCCTTAAAATGTACTGTAAGTTACCCAAATATTTGTGGTGGTTATTTTTAGTTCTCTTAATGTCTTGCTGCCTTATGTTGTAGGCAGCTCCAGGGTTTTCTATTAGGTGTGGGTAGCTATTAACTTCCAGAAGGAAGTGGTTTCAGTGGATGTCAGGATGTAGGGTTGCCATTTATTTTCTCATATGGTTGTTTTGATACCAGTTATAATATGTTAAAAAGTACCCTACCCCAGATTCTGAAAGGCACCATACCTCAATCTATCGGGTTTATGTAGAGCAGTGGTTCTCAATTTTTCTAATTCCATGATGACACAATACAGTTCCTCATGTTGCGGTGAACCCAAACCAAATAATAATTTTGATGGCTACTTCATAACTGTAATTTTGCTACAGTTATGATTTGGAATGTAAATATCTGATATGCATTATGTAAATTCCAATGGCTTTAGTTGACCCCACTGGGGTTGCAACCCACAGGTTGAGAACTGCTGATGTAGGGACACCCCATCCAGATAAATTTTGAAGAATTTTATTGAAAGAGAAGATTTGCTAAATATGTCGGCCACATATGGCTGACACAGGGCATAGCAGTCTCAAATCTGGAGCCCCGAGTACATTTCAGAGGCTGGTTATATACACTTTGACCACATACAGGTTGGGCAGGGGGCATGACAGCAGGACACAGTCATTAACAAGATTATAACATTTGTCTAAGGGATTTACAGAAAATGTTAAAACTTTCAAGGTAATACAAAGACATTCACAAATCCTTTCAGTATCTATTTCCTCTTCTTTGCCTAGAAGTACACTTTAATTTCAGGATTCCAGGAAGAGAGGAAGAGCTAAGATCAGTGTAGGGTGGTATGTTAATTTTGCCTCTTATTGAAAGCAAAAGGGAGTTCTTCACATAACCTTAATCCTTTTAAAGAATTTTAAAACAAGCCTGACCTGTGGTGGCGCAGTGGATAAAGCGTCGACCTGGAAATGCTGAGGTCGCCGGTTCGAAACCCTGGGCTTGCCTGGTCAAGGCACATATGGGAGTTGATGCTTCCAGCTCCTCCCCACCTTCTCTCTCTGTCTCTCTCTCCTCTCTCTCTCCCTCTCTGTCTCCCTCTCTCCCTTTCTCTCTCCTCTCTAAAATGAATAAAGAAAATTAAAAAAATAAAAAAATAAAAATAAAAAAGAATTTTAAAACAAATGACCCTAGTCATCTTTGTAAGTCAGGAGACATCTATATTCTTTTTTTTCCATTTTTCAAAGAAAGGACAGGAAAGCCTGACCTTTTCTGCCTAGAATAGCAATATTAATTTTGCTGCTTTTTGGTACCTTACAACAATATCATAACTTTTTCTTTCATTTAAAGATAAACCTTTGTCATATATATTATGTGATTGAATTTGAATCCATTACTTCATGCCAATAATTAGGCTATTTATGTTTATTGATAAGGAGTTACCCCAGCAGTTCATTTTTTTTAATTATAATTTTATTTTTTTAATGGGGTGACATCAATAAATCAGGTTACACATATTCAAAAATCAACAAGTCCAGGTTATCTTGTCTTTCAATTATGTTGCATACCCATCACCCAAAGTCAGATTGTCCTCTGTCACCTTCTATCTAGTTTTCTTTGTGCCCCTCCCCCTCCCCCTTTCCCTCTCCCTTTCCCCCCTCCCCCCGTAACCACCACACTCTTATCAATGTCTCTTAGTTTCACTTTTATGTCCCACCTACGTATGGAATAATGCAGTTCCTGTTTTTTTCTGATTTACTTATTTCACTTCATATAATGTTATCAAGATCCCACCATTTTGCTGTAAATGATCCGATGTCATCATTTCTTATGGCTGAGTAGTATTCCATAGTGTATATGTGCCACATCTTCTTTATCCAGTCATCTATTGACGGGCTTTTTGGTTGTTTCCATGTCCTGGCCACTGTGAACAATGCTGCAATGAACATGGGGCTGCATGTGTCTTTACATATCAATGTTTCTGAGTTTTTGGGGTATATACCCAGTAGAGGGATTGCTGGGTCATAAGGTAGTTCTATTTTCAGTTTTTTGAGGAACCACCATACTTTCTTCCATAATGGTTGTACTACTTTACATTCCCACCAACAGTGGATGAGGGTTCCTTTTTCTCCACAGCCTCTCCAACATTTGCTATTACCTGTCTTGTTAATAATAGCTAATCTAACAGGTGTGAGGTGGTATCTCATTGCAGTTTTGATTTGCATTTCTCTAATAACTAAAGAAGATGAGCATCTTTTCATATATCTGTTGGCCATTTGTACTTCCTCCTGGAAGAAGTGTCTGTTCATGTCCTCTTCCCATTTTTCTATTGGATTGTTTGTTTGTTTGTCGTTGAGTTTTATGAGTTCTTTGTATATTTTGGATATTAGGCCCTTATCTGAGCTGTTGTTTGAAAATATCATTTCCCATTTAGTTGGCTTTCTGTTTATTTTGTTATCAGTTTCTCTTGCTGAGCAAAAACTTCTTAGTCTGATGTAGTCCCATTCATTAATTTTTGCCTTCACTTCTCTTGCCATTGGAGTCAAATTCATAAAATGCTCTTTAAAACCCAGGTCCATGAGTTGAGTACCTATGTCTTCTTCTATGTACTTAATTGTTTCAGGTCTTATGTTTAGATCTTTGATCCATTTTGAGTTAATTTTAGTACAGGGGGACAAACTGTAGTCCACTTTCATTCTTTTGCATGTGCCTTTCCAGTTTTCCCAGCACCATTTATTGAAGAGGCTTTCTTTTCTCCATTGTATGTTCTTAGCCCCTTTATCAAAAATTATTTGACTATATATATGTGGTTTTATTTCTGGACTTTCTATTCTGTTCCATTGGTCTGAGTGTCTATTTTTCTGCCAATACCATGCTGTTTTGATTGTCGTGGCCCTATAATAGAGTTTGAAGTCAGGTATTGTAATGCCCCCAGCTTCATTCTTTTTCTTTTCCTCCGCACGCTAGGCCGACGCTCTACCGCTGAGCCAACCGGCCAGGGCTTCATTCTTTTTTTTTAGGATTGCTTTGGCTATTCAGGGTTTTTTATAGTTCCATATAAATCTGATGATTTTTTGCTCTATTTCTTTAAAAAATGTCATTGGAATTTTGATGGGAATTGCATTAAATTTGTATATTGCTTTGGGTAATATAGCCATCTTGATTATATTTATTCTTCCGAGCCAAGAACAAGGAATATTCTTCCATCTCATTATATCTTTCTCAATTTCTCTTAACAATGGTTTATGGTTTTCATTATATAAGTCCTTTACATTCTTTGTTATGTTTATTCCTAAGTATTTTATTTTTTGTGTTGCAATTGTGAAGGGGATTATTCTTTTGAGTTCATTCTCAATTGTTTCATTGTTGGCATATAGAAAGGCTATTGACTTCTGTATGTTAATTTTGTATCCTGCGACCTTACTGTATTGGCTTATTGTTTCTAGTAGTCTTTTTGTGGATTCTTTGGGGTTTTCGATGTATAGGATCATATCATCTGCAAAAAGTGATACCTTTACTTCTTCTTTTCCGATATGGATGCCTTTTATTTCTTTGTCTTGTCTGATTGCTCTGGCTAGAACCTCTAGTACCACATTAAATAAGAGTGGAGAGAGTGGACAACCCTGTCTTGTTCCTGATTTAAGGGGGAAAGCCTTCAGTTTAGTGCCATTTAATATGATGTTAGCTGATGGTTTATCATATATGGCCTTTATCATGTTGAGATATTTTCCTTCTATACCCATTTTGTTGAGAGTCTTAAACATAAAATTGTGTTGTATTTTATCGAAAGCCTTTTCTGCGTCTATTGATAAGATCATGTGGTTTTTGTTCTTTGTTTTGTTGATATGGTGTATTACATTAACCGTTTTACGTATGTTGAACCATCCTTGAGATTCTGGGATGAATCCCACTTGATCATGATGTATTATTTTTTTAATATGTTGTTGTATTTGATTTGCTAGTATTTTGTTTAGTATTTTAGCATCTGTATTCATTAGAGATATTGGTCTGTAGTTTTCTTTTTTTGTGCCATCCTTGCCTGGTTTTGGTATGAGGGTTATGTTGGCCTCATAAAATGTGTTTGGAAGTATTGCTTCTTCTTCAATTTTTTGGAAGACTTTGAGTAGAATAGGAACCAAGTCTTCTTTGAATGTTTGATAAAATTCGCTGGTATAGCCGTCAGGGCCTGGACTTTTATTTTTGGGGAGGTTTTTAATGGTTTTTTCTATTTCTTCTCTACTGATAGGTCTGTTTAGGCTTTCTGCTTCTTCTTGACTCAGTCTAGGAAGGTTGTATTGTTCTAGGAATTTATCCATTTCTTCTAGGTTGTTGAATTTAGTGGCATAAAGTTTTTCATAGTATTCTACAATAATTCTTTGTATATCTACGGTGTCCGTGGTGATTTCTCCTCTTTCATTTTGGATTTTGTTTATATGAGTTCTTTCTCTTTTTTCCTTGGTAAGTCTTGCCAAGGGTTTGTCAATTTTGTTGATCTTTTCAAAGAACCAGCTCCTTGTTCTATTAATTTTTTCTATAGTTTTTCTGTTCTCTAATTCATTTATTTCTGCTCTGATTTTTATTATCTCCTTTCTTCGGCTGGTTTTGGGTTGTCTTTGTTCTTCTTTTTCTAGTTCCTTAAGGTGGGAAGTTAAGTGGTTCACTTGGGCTCTCTCTTGTTTGTTCATATATGCCTGAAGCGATATGAACTTCCCTCTTATCACTGCTTTTGCTGCATCCCATAGATTCTGATATGTCGTATTGTCATTTTCATTAGTCTGTATATATCTTTTGATCTCTGCACTTATTTCTTCTTTGACCCATTCATTTTTTAAAAGTATGTTGTTTAGTTTCCACATTTTTGTGGGATTTTTTTCCTCTTTTTTGCAGTTGAATTCTAGTTTCAAGGCTTTATGATCAGAAAATATGCTTGGCACAACTTCAATTTTTCTGAATTTGCTGATATTGTTTTTGTGGCCCAACATATGGTCAATTCTTGAGAATGATCCATGTACACTGGAGAAAAATGTATACTCAGTCACTTTGGGATGAAATGTCCTGTAGATGTCTATCATATCCAGGTGCTCTAGTGTTTTGTTTAAGGCCACTATGTCTTTGTTGATTCTCTGTTTGGATGACCGATCTAGAGCCGTCAGCGGTGTATTGAGGTCTCCAAGTATGATTGTATTTTTGTCAGTTTTTGTTTTAAGATCAATAAGTAGCTGTCTTATATATTTTGGTGCTCCTTGGTTTGGTGCATATATATTAAGAATTGTTATGTCTTCTTGATTCAGTGTCCCCTTAGCCATTATGAAATGGCCATTTTTGTCTCTAAGTACTTTTCCTGTCTTGTAGTCAGCATTATCCGATATGAGTATTGCTACACCTGCTTTTTTTTGGATGTTATTTGCTTGGAGTATTGTTTTCCAGCCTTTCACTTTGAATTTGTTTTTATCCTTGTTACTTAGATGAGTTTCCTGTAGGCAGCATACAGTTGGATTTTCTTTTTTAATCCATTCTGCTACTCTGTGCCTTTTTATTGGTGAGTTTAATCCATTTACATTTAGTGTAATTATTGATACTTGTGAGTTCCCTATTGCCATTTTATATCTTGCTTTCTGTTAGTTTTGTGTCTTGTTTGATCCTTCTCTTTCGTTTTTCTATCTTTTGTTTTTATTTGGTTGTATTCCATACATCTTTCCTCTGTTGCTATCTTTTTTATCTCATGTGCTTCTGTGGTGGTTTTTTCAATGGTGGTTACCTTTGAGTAATGAAAAGGGTCCCTACCCTGTTCATTGTAGCGAACTATTTTGTGAGTACTTTTGCACTCCATCGTCCTTTGCTACTGTTAATCTCCGTCTTCTCCCCCTCTTTCTTTTTGTTGTTGTCACAGTTTAAATTTGGTTTTATTGTGTTCTTCTTGGAGCTTTTACTTGTGGCTCTGTTTTTTTTTGTTCTTTGTATCTGATTGGAGAACCCCCTTTAGTAATTCCTGGAGTGGGGGTTTTCTGATGATAAATTCCCTCATCTTTTCTGTATCTGTGAATGTTTTTATTTCTCCTTCGTATTTGAAGGATAGCTTTGATGGGTATAGTATTCGTGGCTGAAAGTTCCTCTCTTTCAGGACTTTAAATATTGGGGTCCACTCTCTTCTAGCTTGTAGAGTTTCTGCTGAGAAATCTGATGATAATCTAATGGGCCTTCCTTTATATGTTGTATTCTTCTTTTCCCTGGCTGCCTTGAGAATTTTTTCTTTGCTGTTGGTTTGTGTCAATTTCATTATGATATGCCTTGGAGTAGGTTTGTTGGGGTTAAGAAAACTTGGAGTTCTGTTTGCTTCTTGAACTTGAGGCTTTAGTTCTTTCCACAGGCTTGGGAAGTTCTCATCAATTATTTGTTTAAGTATGTTCTCCATTCCATTTTCTCTCTCTTCTCCCTCTGATATACCTATTATTCTTATGTTATTCTTTTTAATGGAGTCAGATAATTCTTGTAGGGCTATCTCATTTTTTTTAATTTTTGAGTCTCTTTCTTCTTCTCTCTGTTGTGCCTCAAGTTGCTTGTCTTCTATTTCACTAATCCTCTCTTCTATCTGACCTGTTCTATTAGCTAAGCTTGTTACTTCGTTTTTCAGCTCGTGAATTGAGTTTTTCATCTCTGTTTGATTTGTTTTTATAGTTTCAATTTCCTTGGACATATATTCTTTGTGTTCATGGAGTTGTTTTCTGAGCTCCCTATATTGCCTTTCTGTGTTTTCTTGTATATCTCGGAGGATTTTTAGGATTTCTATCTTGAATTCTCTGTCATTTAGCTCCAAGGTTTCCAATATATTAAATTTTTTCTCCATAGATTTTTCCTCATCTAGCTGTGTTACCTCTCTTTCTTTTGTATCCATGATATTCGATTTTCTCTTCCTTAATGGCATCTGAGGGTGGTTTTGTTGATAGTATTAATGAGATTTAATTAAGAATAAAAAGTTAAAAAAAATAAAAAAATAACAAATCGAAAAGAGTTGTTTTTTTTTTAAAAAAAAAATTAATAATGAAATAAAGAAAAATGAGGATGACGTCAGAGTAATGGCGGAGTAGGAAGCGATACCGATAAATCTCCCCCAAAACTCAACAAGATCTTCAACCAGAAACAGAAAAACCTATACTTGGAGCTTCCAGATTCTTCGCAATACACCCAAAGGTATGATTGAGTGAAAAATTGGCTAAATATATAACCAAACCCCGAAGGAAATAGGGAGTAAGAAATGCTCCGCCTTCCTCACTAACCTAAACAGGGCGGCTTTTTCTGGTAACTGTGAATATAGAAACTGAGGCGGGAAAAGGGGGTGAATAGATCCAGGCCGCCGCAGCAAAAACGGCCGAACCAGGCTGTGGCTCAGAGATCCAAGCCGAGGAAAATCTGATCCTGTGGCAACCCGGGCAATACAAGCTAACACTCGCGCCAAACCCAAACAAAGAAAGGCAAGCGGAGCGGCCATTTTACCCGGTCTCCTGGTCGGTGCGCAGTTAGTGGAAGAGAGATTTCTTCCTAAGCCGCGGAAGTGGGTACCCGTGTTGCCCCACGGAGAGGCAGGGTCAGAGGCCTTTCTGTGGGCTGAGGGCAGAGTCTCTGGGCAGCCCCAGCGCCCTGGGAAAGCCACGCACGGGAGGGAGTGAGAACTAATCCCAACGGTGGAGATTTTCCGTGCTGGAGGCTGTTTCACTCAGAGCGAAATGCGGCCGGCCTCATATCCTGGTTTGCGCGCGCAGATAAGGAGTGAGCGATTCCTCCGAGTGCCTCGGCAGTGCGCGCCCGTGTTATCGCACAGAGGGGCAGAGTCAGGGGCCTTTGTGTGGGCCAAAGCGGAATCTCGGGCCGCCCCAGCGCCTTGCAAAAGCCACGCACGGGGACGGAGCGAGACTTAATTCCAACGCTGCAACTTTTCCCTGCGGTTGGGGGTTTCACTCAGAGCGTGAGACTGCTGGCCGGATATCCTGGTTGCAGACAGTGAGTGAGAGTTTCCTCCAAGCTTCCCAGAAGTGGGCGCCCGCTTGTGTTACCGGATAGAGTGGCAGAGCCAGAGGTCTTCGAGTGGGCGGAAAGCCCGCCTGATTATGCTAGCAGCTCTGACTGACTGAGCCTTACCCAGAGCCCTGTGCTGAGTGGAAATAGAGTGGGGAGTTGCCAGCAATTTGAGCCTCTTACTATCCAGGCAGAGGCAGCAGCAACCCCATACCTGGACTATCAGGCTACTAATTGAGGAAGGAAAGACTAGGAGAAAGGCTCCAGGAACACGGACTCTCTCACTGTCGGAGCCTATAAATGCTAATGAGCTTCGAATCCCAACGAGAATAAAGCACAATACATGACATTGCCATAGAGACTTATCAACTGCAAACCTCTACCTGAGCGTGCCAAAGGGGCAGAACCCGGAGTACAGAGTCACCGACCAGGAAGAGGGAGAGAAAAGAAAAAGCAAGAAGATAACCTCTCAAAATCAAGAATAATCTGCAGACTTTATAACCTATCCCATTTTATTATATTTGTTCGTTTGTTTCTCTTATCTTCATTCTTGAGACTCTTTTTTTCCTCCTCCAATTTGGCCGATTAACTCTCTACCGGTCTTACTCTCTCCTCTCCTTGAACTACACTACCCATAAGTGTTACATCTCCCATTATCATTTCTCTTCTCTTCCTTTCTCTCTATGAGGGTTGCACTCCAAAACCCTTAACTCTCTCTCTCTCTCTCCTTTCTTTTTTCTTCTTTTAGTGGTTCCCTCTTTTTTTCTCTCTCTCTCTTTCTTTTCTCCCTCTATATTAGTTTCTTCCTTTCTCCTTTACATCTCCTCTCATTCAAACCTCAATAACAAACAAATTATCTTATCTGGGACTCAAACCTATGTTTGTGGCATTTTGGGGGGTTTTTACTTCACCTTTTTAACTCACTAGCAGTGCTCCCATCCCTGGCTCTCCATATTATCTAGTTCTTGTTCCACTAAATACAATAGTAAGTTTTTAATTTGTCCCCCCATTTTTCCATTTTCCTCTTATTCCTCTCATCATAACTCTTAGAAAACCAACACCTAAAAGCAAATCATTTTATTCTTGACCCAAATTTTTTCCTTATTTGCTTTTTGTGGGTCCATACGCTCTTTTTTTTTCTTTTTTCTTTTCTTTTTTTTTTTTCTTTTTTTTCTCTCTTTTTTGCCCCTTTATTACTTTTGCCCAATTCAGGCCCTCCATCACAGGCATTGTTTGTTATAACTCACAGTCCACCACAAGATTTTCTCAAGAAAGAGGGGAGAGGAGAGGAGAGGAAAAAAAGAGGGGGGGAATAATTTCCTTTTTTAAAAAATTTTTATTTTATTTTATTTTTCTTTATTTCTTTTTTTTTTTATTTTTTTTTATTTTATAATTTTATTTTTTTAATAGGGTGACATCAATAAATCAGGATACATATATTCAAAGATAAGAAGTCCAGGTTATCTTGTCGTTCAATTATGTTGCATACCCACCACCCAAAGTCAGATTGTCCTCTGTCACCTTCTATCTAGTTTTCTTTGTGCCCCTCCCCCTCCCCCTTTCCCTCTCCCTTTCCCCCCTCCCCCCGTAACCACCACACTCTTATCAATGTCTCTTAGTTTCACTTTTATGTCCCACCTACGTATGGAATAATGCAGTTCCTGTTTTTTTCTGATTTACTTATTTCACTTCGTATAATGTTATCAAGATCCCACCATTTTGCTGTAAATGATCCGATGTCATCATTTCTTATGGCTGAGTAGTATTCCATAGTGTATATGTGCCACATCTTCTTTATCCAGTCATCTATTGATGGGCTTTTTGGTTGTTTCCATGTCCTGGCCACTGTGAACAATGCTGCAATGAACATGGGGTGCATGTGTCTTTACGTATCAATGTTTCTGAGTTTTTGGGGTATATACCCAGTAGAGGGATTGCTGGGTCATAAGGTAGTTCTATTTTCAGTTTTTTGAGGAACCACCATACTTTCTTCCATAATGGTTGTACTACTTTACATTCCCACCAACAGTGTATGAGGGTTCCTTTTTCTCCACAGCCTCTCCAACATTTGCTATTACCTGTCTTGCTAATAATAGCTAATCGAACAGGTGTGAGGTGGTATCTCATTGCCGTTTTGATTTGCATTTCTCTAATAGCTAAAGAAGATGAGCATCTTTTCATATATCTGTTGGCCATTTGTACTTCCTCCTGGGAGAAGTGTCTGTTCATGTCCTCTTCCCATTTTTCTATTGGATTGTTTGTTTGTTTGTTGTTGAGTTTTATGAGTTCTTTGTATATTTTGGATATTAGGCCCTTATCTGAGCTGTTGTTTGAAAATATCATTTCCCATTTAGTTGGCTTTCTGTTTATTTTGTTATCAGTTTCTCTTGCTGAGCAAAAAGTTCTTAGTCTGATGTAGTCCCATTCATTAATTTTTGCCTTCACTTCTCTTGCCATTGGAGTCAAATTCATAAAATGCTCTTTAAAACCCAGGTCCATGAGTTGAGTACCTATGTCTTCTTCTATGTACTTAATTGTTTCAGGTCTTATGTTTAGATCTTTGATCCATTTTGAGTTAATTTTAGTACAGGGGGACAAACTGTAGTCCACTTTCATTCTTTTGCATGTGCCTTTCCAGTTTTCCCAGCACCATTTATTGAAGAGGCTTTCTTTTCTCCATTGTATGTTCTTGGCCCCTTCATCAAAAATTATTTGACTATATATATGTGGTTTTATTTCTGGACTTTCTATTCTGTTCCATTGGTCTGAGTGTCTATTTTTCTGCCAATACCATGCTGTTTTGATTGTCGTGGCCCTATAATAGAGTTTGAAGTCAGGTATTGTAATGCCCCCAGCTTCATTCTTTTTCTTTAGGATTGCTTTGGCTATTCGGGGTTTTTTATAGTTCCATATAAATCTGATGATTTTTTGCTCTATTTCTTTAAAAAATGTCATTGGAATTTTGATGGGAATTGCATTAAATTTGTATATTGCTTTGGGTAATATAGCCATCTTGATTATATTTATTCTTCCTAGCCAAGAACAAGGAATATTCTTCCATCTCATTATATCTTTCTCAATTTCTCTTAACAATGGTTTATAGTTTTCATTATATAAGTCCTTTACATTCTTTGTTATGTTTATTCCTAAGTATTTTATTTTTTTTGTTGCAATTGTGAAGGGGATTATTCTTTTGAGTTCATTCTCAATTGTTTCATTGTTGGCATATAGAAAGGCTATTGACTTCTGTATGTTAATTTTGTATCCTGCGACCTTACTGTATTGGCTTATTGTTTCTAGTAGTCTTTTTGTGGATTCTTTGGGGTTTTTGATGTATAGGATCATATCATCTGCAAAAAGTGATACCTTTACTTCTTCTTTTCCGATATGGATGCCTTTTATTTCTTTGTCTTGCTGATTGCTCTGGCTAGAACCTCTAGTACCACATTAAATAACAGTGGAGAGAGTGGACAACCCTGTCTTGTTCCTGATTTAAGGGGGAAAGCCTTCAGTTTAGTGCCATTTAATATGATGTTAGCTGATGGTTTATCATATATGGCCTTTATCATGTTGAGATATTTTCCTTCTATTCCCATTTTGTTGAGAGTCTTAAACATAAAATTGTGTTGTATTTTGTCGAAAGCCTTTTCTGCTTCTATTGATAAGATCATGTGGTTTTTGTTCTTTGTTTTGTTGATATGGTGTATTATGTTAACCGTTTTATGTATGTTGAACCCCAGCAGTTCATTTTAATAGCCATATGCCACAAGGAAATTATTCAATGTAGTTGTGATTTTTTTCTATTCATTGCTTTTTGTATACTGTTGATCAAATAAGTTTGTAAATATGATACTGATAGATATATGAATTTATCAGAAATAATAAATGCCTTTTGGCTATTCCACCTGACTGTCAGACCTGAACCTTATTTACTGGATAATTGCCCCTGAGGTAGAAGAGTTCCTAGAAGCTGGTTAAGCACCCTAAGTAGAAGTGTTTTGAAAGCTGAAACCGTAAATTTTGCAGGAGGGTACATACCAGAACTTCTGGCTCAGTACCTCCTCAGGCTCTCCCAAACACTATAAAAATTTGCTCCCTAGTCTTTACTGGTAACCTTCTCTTGGAGAAGTGCCCAACAGGGTTTCTTTCTTCCTTTCAATAAGCTTGCTACACTGGTCTTTTCAGATTCCCATGGATTCCAACAGATATATAGGTTTGCTCGCTTATAATTTAAATTGGGTGTAGGGGACAGGCTGTAAGCAGGCAGGGTTGTTACAGCTGAAGGCTAAGTTTTAAAACTAAGCCTTTCCCACCCTTTTGAGGAATCCCATTATGCCTCAGATAAATGACTTTGTAGCAGAGACTTCTTTGTATATTGGATTAAAGGTTTGGATTTGTACACTATACAATGGGGCAGACTGAGAGCTTGCTTTCTCAGTTTCTAAGATTAGCATTAGAGAGCAGAGAGCAGAGGAAGGCCACATGGAGGAGAGGAGAAGCAGCCAAGAAGGCAGAGTGCTGAATGAGAAGCCAGTTTGTACAGAGTTTGTGCAGAGAGAAGGAGATGAAAAACAGGTGAATAAGGCTGGTGAGCTGGAAACCTTTGATTCTAGGAAACTCAGATAAGTCAGTGGTTTGGGGATCCCTGAATGGAAGGGGAAGTGTTTTCCCATTGTGTGTATTTTTTGCCCACCGGGTACAAGCTAGGATTAAAACTAATAAACCACTAGTTCTTGGCTTGTTTCATTATTGTCTGTCCAAATCAAGTGCAAACCTGCATGAGCCAGGTGGCTGTGATGTAGGCCAAAGCTACTGGCTTTACATATACCTTCACTATATTTTGTATTTTAATAGGTGAAGTGAAACTAAGGCAATAGTGTTAATAAAACTGTGATCGATGTTTTTATGTGTGACATTACTTTTATGTATAGATATCTTTGGAAAGGCAATGTATGTAAAATTGTTTAAGTTGATTAATAAGAAATATGATGAGAATCCTTAGCATTATAAATGAAGAGTGGAGAGCAAGCTTCCATTCTGCCTCCATTTTATAGTGTAGAAACCAAAACCTTTAATCCAATATACAAAATAAGGAAGTCTCTAATACAAAGTCACTTATCTGAGGCATGATGGAATTGTACCACCCCACATCAAAAAGGGTGGGAAAGGCTTAGTCCTAAAACCAAGTCCCAGGCTACAAGAATCCTGCTTGCCCATAGCTCACAGAGACGCACATTAATATCACTTGGGCAATGGCCTCCACGTGGGCAGCGCCATCTTTTACAAAGTGAGCATAATACATTTTATCCACCCAACAAGTGCATCTTGTGGTTCACAACAAAATTCAGTGACCTAAGTTGTCCCAGAGTCTTTATATCTAGCAGGCAGGCCAAGGGAGTTCCAAGTGGCTTGTGTGATCCATGTGATGTTCATTCTTCAGTCTGTCGTCTGGAAGTCCAGCTAAAGGCCAGGATAGGTCTGTCTCATCCTGATTTGTGTCAGAGACACTTCTGAATACTAGCATATAAGTTCATGTCACTGAGGTAGTTGAGTGTTGTTGTAGTAATATAAGGTTACAGTGTAGTGTTGCACTCTCCGGGTAAAACAAACACTGGAGACGTTTGGAGAGTTTTAGACAAAGTTTTATGGCCAAGAGAAAAAGAAAAAGAAAACAAACAAACAAACAAACCTGCGCAGGGGTGAGCTCAGGTGGCAGTCACCAGAGTCACACCGAGCGCCTACAGTCTAGGGGTTTTTATAGCGTAGCAAGCAAGCGGTTCATACAGAAGCTGATGTGGCTGTTAGTCATTGGCTAGGGAGGTCGTGCGCAGTTATTACGGGGCGGGGGGTATTACTCAGTGGAGAATTTCAAACATAAACTTCTGATAAGGGTCTCTGACTCAATGCAGGATGTTGCTGAACTCTTTATTCTCAGCGTCACAGGGACCTTGTACACTCTTGGCAGCCCCAGCATGTCAGTACTCCCTGAATCTAACATTCCCCCATCTCTTTTGGACATAAATCAAATCCTTGATTCTTCATCAGTGGGGAGAATGGTATAAGGCTGGGGCTCATGAGAATTTTCTACTTTAGCTGTAGCTATAAGCTAATTAGGTCAGGGGTCCTCCCTAGTATGTGCTGGCACGCTGATAGTGTGCCCTTAGTACTACAAGCTTTACGGACTAATTTCTTTCTGCCTTGCATTTTTCTTCTCTGTACTAACTTTTTACAACTTGCACAAACCTTCTGCAACTTACACAAACCTTCTGCAACTTACATAAACCTTCAACTTTTATGCACTTTCTTATCCAGAAATAACTGGCCTTCATAACAACTTACTTTTTTCTTTCCTTTTCAAAAGTACCTCTACACCTTATACCTTCTATTATCAAAACCATACAATTCCTTTCTAATTTATCAACATTCTTAATTCCTAAAAACCTTAACCTTCAGCAAAGACTAAGTTAGTACTAAGTAATCCTCTTTTAAAGATTGCTTTTTGGAGGTGTCCTTTTCATAAGTAGCCTATTGGACACATGACCAATATTCACAGTAAACCTTAAGATGACTTACTTGGCTTTCCTTTACCTTAGTTTCCCTCCCTCCCCAAAGTCTCCATGTGTGGACCAGTTAACTTCTGGTTTGTGGCTGAAGCAGGGCATGCTGTCCTTCTCAGGGTCAGCTTACAAGGGTTGGCGGGGTCAGTCTTCGCTGTCCACAAAGGTGTCTCTGCTGGGACTGCAAGCTTCAGTCAGCTGCGGTGGACCCAGGCGGGTATGCCTCCTACCTTGGCAGTAGTGGGAGTAGTCAGGATCATGGTGTCTGGACCCGTCTACGTGGGAGTCAGTCCTTGGGTGGTGTACTGCTAGAAGTGCCTCTTGGACAGTCTTTGAACAATTTTCTGAGTAACCTATAAAACCTGTAAGTACTTAGGGAAAGGGTGTTACATTTCTACACTTTGCAGTTAGATTTTAAGTCCTAGTGACTTCTGCTTCTAGCTGGAATTAGCAGCAGGTCCCAGCCTATAATAGGCATGGGGCATTGAGATAAGAGAAATTAAGGATACACTAAACATAAAGCAATAAAACCAGACTGTCAATACCTACAGTAGAGATCTTTGAGGGATAAATAAAACTTAAATATTCAAGCAAGGCATAGTAGATGGCCCTTGTGTTATTAGCTTATCTGCTACCTGGAAGAAATACCTTAGGCTCCTGAACACTGTCCTTAGGCCTTCAGTGGCAATTCCCAGCACGCTGGGCAAGGTCAGGTCACAGGTAGCTGGAACAGGGCTAGAAGAGACTGAACCCTCCCTCCATGGAGCAAGGGGGCAGCTTACCTTCTGATGTCCCTCTTTCCACAGCACAGACGTGTCCCTTGATGGGGCTGGGAAGCCTGGCAGGCTTCAGTTCAATGACCTTTCTTTCCACTCTGGAGCAGGGCCTTGATGACATGCTATGAAGCACCTTACAGTGCTGGAGCCAAAAGTTGGTATTTCCTGACTTCTTTTGGGCCTTTTTTTGCCTTTTCTGTTATTTCCTTGGTCATTATAGACCTTAAAAGCCATGCTCAGAAGATCTCACTGAGGGGCTTGACTAAGAGAGCAAAACTGGGAATCCTGTATTTAAAGAACCCTAAGGCAGTGGGTTTAGAAGGGGCCGTATTCCCTAAATCTTCTTTCCTAAACCTTCTCCTCAGGGCTGGCTCCAGATAGGAGGTGGGGATTCCCCGGAGCCAAAGCAGAGGAGGGCAGGGGCTTTAGCAAGGTGATGATAACCTCTAGCTTACAGCGCTGTTATCTTTTGCCTCACTAAGCAGTGGCTCAGCCCTTGAGCCGGTGCCCAAGGAGGAGGGGCAAGTGCCTGAATCTGTGAGAGGAGCCTGCCGCTTCTCCTGCAGCCAGCTGCAGCCTGGCTGCCTTTTCTTTCTCTACCTCTGCTGCTATACTGGGCTGCATACTGACCGTGCCACCTGCCTGCAGGTGGGTGCTGGTGATAGTACGCTAAACTCTCTATGTTTTCTATGGGTCTAGCAATCCTTGGTTTGGCCAGTCTGCTCTTAAGTTGGCCATTCCAGTAGCAGACAAACAAACCAAATATGCTCACAAAACAAACAAAACTTCTAAACCAAAACCAAAGGGAGAAGGCAGCGTCCTGCGTTCCCCGACTGACCAGGTGGGGAGAAATCAGGTGGCGTCCCGCCTGCTCCACTACACCCTTTTCTAACCAGAGCTCTGTTTCCAAATATTCAAAGAGGAAGCTTATTTACCAAAATCTTCCTTCCCAAACAGTCTCAAGACTCCAAATGTTTCAAATCAGCCAAATTCAGTTTCCAAACAGCAACTTCCGGAGGCTGGCCAGCTACCAAAGTCTGCTGCAGCCCACTCCATGAGGAGGGGTCTTACACGGCCAATCTCACTGGGGGCCTCCATCTTCCTTAAATACTTTTTCAGCTTCTTGGCCGATGCAGGTTCTTTCTTCCATTGTAAACAGAGTGTGCAAAAGCTGCTGACAATCATCCCAAGTTGGTTGATGGGTCCTGAAAACAGTCTCAAGCAAAGAAATTAACCCCTGGGGTTTCTCTGAAAATGATGGGGTCTGCTGTTTCCAATTATAAAGGTCACTAGTAGAGAAAGGAATATAAATCATTCGGGACGGTGCGTGTGGTCCTTCATCTAGTGGGGGCAGCACCTTTCTAAGAGGTAACATTGGGGCACTTCCAGCAAAGGGAGGTTGAGCATAAGGGGTTCCCCCCCGAGGGTGGGGAGGACTCTGTAAATTCTCGGGCACAATTGAATCCGGCTCCCTGGGCTTCTGATAAGGAGGAGGATAATTTACAGGGTCTACTATATCCTCAGTAATGTCAGAAAGGACCGGATACGATTTGGGAGGCTCTTTTTCAGGTGCAGGTGGAGCGGAGGGAGGGTGAGGCTTAATGTCTACTGTGCTCACACAAATAGCTCTCTTAACCTTTTGATTAGCTTTTATGCACCTCTTAATGTACCCAGGTTTGTCTGTAGCTATATCTATCCAAATATCTGCATACACATATTGATCTGAATGAGGCACCTGATATATAATGGCTCTTACTGCAAAAACTATGGGCAGATCAAAGGTTCCTTCAGATGGCCATCCAACCTTAAGAGATGGCCACTCCACTTGGCTTAAGGTCCAGAGAGTTTCTCAATCAGGTGGAGGTCCCCCATAACCATGAGCTCTCTTCTGAAAATCAGAGAAGTTACTTAAAATGCAATCAAGAGGGGATTTAAGTGTAGATTCTTGCTGTCCCATCTCGCGGTACTTGTTCTTCTTAGCCAGGTATGCTTCTAGTCCTACAAAGACAACACACAGGATTCCCCACCCTATAAGCAGGGTGATCCAGATAGATGAACGTTGATCACACTGTACTGGCAAACAAATTAACACTAAACACAACAGTGCAGCAAATCTCAGGAAGGCAATACACAAAATTTCCCACACAGTCATTCAGGCTAAACAAACAAGCAGACAGCAGCGCGGCGCGAGTGAGCTCACTACTTCAAAACGATCGATCAATTTCAGACAGAAATAGAAACCTCGGCCGCCAGCGTCCTGCCCTTGGCCCGAGTGTCTGGGCGGGTCACTGACAGCATCCTGTCTGCCACCACAGACTGCAAATGCTCCGGAGCCAGATTACAGAAACAAGGAATTCCACAACAAAATACTCACCAGCTCGAGCTGTTCCACCTGTCCCCAGCCAAAATTCCCATAATGGGAATCCCGGGACGAGCCCCCATAAATGTTGCACTCTCCGGGTAAAACAAACACTGGAGACGTTTGGAGAGTTTTAGACAAAGTTTTATGGCCAAGAGAAAAAGAAAAAGAAAAAAAACAAACAAACAAACCTGCGCAGGGGTGAGCTCAGGTGGCAGTCACCAGAGTCACACTGAGCGCCTACAGTCTAGGGGTTTTTATAGCGTAGCAAGCAAGCGGTTCATACAGAAGCTGATGTGGCTGTTAGTCATTGGCTAGGGAGGTCGTGCGCAGTTACGGGGGGGGTATTACTCAGTGGAGAATTTCAAACATAAACTTCTGATAAGGGTCTCTGACTCAATGCAGGATGTTGCTGAACTCTTTGTTCTCAGCATCACAGGGACCTTGTACACTTTTGGCAGCCCCAGCATGTCAGTACTCCCTGAATCTAACAGTAGTAAGGTTCCAAAAAGCTGCAAAATTAATATTGATATTCTAGGAGGAAACTTCAGAATTTTCTGTCCCGTCCTTCCTTTCTTTAGGGAGGGGAGGGAGAAAAATGTAGAAGTTTCTGGCTTGCAAGGACAGTGGGTCATTTAGTTTTAAAACTAAAATAAGGGTTAACTGAGAAACTCCTTTTTCAAATGGGAGAAAGAATTTACATACCACCTTGCATTGACTATAGTTCCTCCCCCTTCCTGGAATATTGAAGGTAAAATACCTCTAGGCAAAGGAGGAAAGATGAACCCTGAAAGATTGTAAATATATTTGATTGTGTTGCCTTGAAAATTTTAATGTTTCTGTATGTCCCCTAAACAAAGGTTGTAAGCTTATGCCATGATGCCATGCTTTCCTCAGCCCATGTGTGGCACACAGGTATTGTTGGGCAGATAAAATATATTATGCTCACTTTGTTAAAGATGGTGCTGCCCACGTGAAAGCTGTCACCCAGGTGATATTAATGTGTGTCTCTGTGGGTTGTGGGCAGGCAGAATCCTTGTAGCCTGGGGCTTGGTTTTGGGATTAAGCCTTTCCCACTTTTTTTGATGTGGGGTGGTACAATCCCATCATGCCCCAGATAAGTGACTTTGTATTAGAGACATTCCTATTTTGTATATTGGATTAAAGGTTTTGAATATGCACTATAAAATGGGGGCAGAATGACAGCTTGCTCTCTTGGTTCCTGAGATTTTCATTAGAGGAGAGAGCAGAGCAGAGAGCAGAAGGAGGCCACATGGAGTAGGCCAGGAGAAGCAGCCAACATGGTGGAGTGTTGAGTGAGAAGCCAGTTTGTGGAGAGTTTGTGCTGGAAGTAGGAAGGAGATGGGGAACAGAGGTGAATAAGGCTGGTGAGCTAGAAACCTTTGATTCTAGGAAACTTGGGTAAGTCAGTAGCTTTGTGAGCACTGCATGTGAGTGGGTTTTGGAGCCCACAGTGTCTGTTTTTACTTGCCCACCAGGTGCAAGCTAGGATTAAAGGTGATGGCCTATCAGTTCTTAGCTCCGTTGTTTCCTTACCGACTGTCCAAATCCAATGCGAACCTGCATGTGTCAGGCTGCTGTGATGGTAGTAGTGGCCCTGGAAACTGGCTTTACAGGTATATAACCAGCTCCTGAGATGTATTTGGTACACATGATTTGGGCCTGCAAATACCCCATGTCAGCATATTTGGCTGGAATATTAAATAAATCTCCTTAAATAAAACCCTTTAAAACTCATCTGGACTGGTTGTCTCTACATAAACCCACAGAAGTAAGGTACAGTACTTTTCAGCATCTGGGTATGCTACTTTACAATAGTAATTAAATATATAGAAATAAAAATGTTGTAAAGTACTACCACCATCTTGGCTGCTTCTACTCTCCTCCACGTGGCCTTTCTCTGCTTTCCTCCAGCATGGGCCCCTCTGCCCCATCTTATAGTGTAGAGATCAAAACCTTTAATGCAATATACAAACAAGAAAGTCTCTGATACAAAGCCACTTATCTGAGGCATAAATGGGATTCCTCATAAGAGTGTACCACCCCCTATTATGCAACAGTCAAGGGTGTGAGGAAAAGTTTAGGCTTAAAACTAAGCCTTAGGCTATAAGGACACTGCCTGCTTACAGCCTGTCCCCCACATCCAATACAAACTATAAGCAAGCAAACATATATATCATATTTGCAAACTTATTTGACCCATAAAGCTCTTCTTATCTATATATAAGTTTGCACACATTAACTGGCCCCTGAGCTAAAGGCATGGTCTTGTTTATCATATCCCTATACACTAAATTAGCTCCCACCCAGAGGGTATAGCTTATTCACTTATCTTAGTAGCTTTTAATATTATACCTTAACATTTTCATATATTTTCTATATTTCTATATATTTAATTACTATAACATTATATTACTGTAACATTCTAGCCCTTGATCCTGATGAGCTATAAACTTTCTGGATTCTGGTGCCTGTCCAGTCATGCTTGTTGTGTTCATGTTGGGAGGAAGGTAGATATTGATGGGGAAAGAGAAGGAAGAGAGTTTCACACTGTATTTTATGAAACTCTAGGGAGAAACCTCAGGGTTCCATTTAGTCTAATCTGATAGAAGGCTCCAGTATTCATAGGGTTAATGGCACATTAAAGGAATCCATTGTGTCCTGAGAAGTCCATTGGCCTCATCAACCCTCGAGCCTCAGGTTTGGGAGGAGTTTCCCCAAGGCATTGCAGGTCAGGTGTTTTGGGGAAGCAAGGAAGAAATGGTTCCACTGTAGGAGACACACCATGGAAGTCAAATGTGGGTGGGAAACACTGTGAGTTTCAGAGTTGAGATAGATTATGGTAAAAAAAAGAAGTAGTCCTTTCTAGTTGTGGAAAATAGAAACATGATTCGTAGAAAGATCTGGGTCTTTTTATTTTTCTGTCCGTTTTTTCTGCATTTTTGTTTAGAGAAATGTACTAGGCATGTTGCAGATATATCACACCATTTCTAATTGGATTTTAATGTTTTTACATTGATTTGAGAAAGAGAGAGACAGAGAGAGAATGTAAAGCCAGTAGTCAGGGCCACTATCACAGCAGCTTGGCCCATACAGGTTCGCATTGGATTTGGACAGTCGGTAAAGAAAAAACGGAGTCAAAAACTGGTGGGCCATCATTTTTAATCCTAGCTTGCACCCGGTAAGGAAGTAAAAACACACACTGGGCTCCAAAACCCACTCACATTCAGTGCTCACAAAGCTACTGACTTACCTGAGTTTCCTAGAATCAAAGGTTTCTAGCTCACCAGCCTTATTCACATCTGTTTTCCATCTCCTTCCTTCTCCCTGCACAACCTCTGCACAAACTGGCTTCTTACCCAACACTCCATCTTGCCTACTTCACCTGGCCTCCTCCATGGGCCTCTTTCTTCTCTGTTCTCTCTGCTTTCCAGTGCTAATCTCAGAAACCCAGAGAGCAAGCTCCTGTTTTGCCCCCATTTTACAGTGTAGATTCATAACTTTTAATCCAATATACAAAATAGGGAAGTTTCTAATACAAAGTCACCTATCTGAGTCATGATGGGATTGTACCTCCCCACATCAAAAAGGGTGGGAAATGCTTAGTCCTAAAACTAAGCCCCAGGCTACAAGGACCCTGCCTGCCCACAGCCCGCCCCCAATGCACATTAATATTACCTGAGTGACGCCTTCCATGTGGGCAGCATCATCTTTAAAAAAGTGAGCATAGTATATTTTATCTACCCAACAGAGTAGTATTAGCTTATTTCTCCACTTAGTTGTCCCATTTAGTTGTGAACTTTTTTTTTTTTTGGTATTTATTTTAATTTTTATTATTTTTTTTAATAATTTTATTTTTTTAATGGGGTGACATCAATAAATCAGGATACATATATTCAAAGATAACAAATCCAGGGTATCTTGTCGTTCAATTATGTTGCATACCCATCACCCAAAGTCAAATTGTCCTCTGTCACCTTCTATCTTGTTTTCTTTGTGCCCCTCCCCCTCCTCCTTTCCCTCTCCCATTCCCCCCTCCCCCTCGTAACCACCACACTCTTATAAATGTCTCTTAGTTTCACTTTTATGTCCCACCTACATATGGAATAATGCAGTTCCTGGTTTTTTCTGATTTACTTATTTCGCTTCATATCATGTTATCAAGATCCCACCATTTTGCTGTAAATGTTCCAATGTCATCATTTCTTATGGCTGAGTAGTATTCCATAGTGTATATGTGCCACATCTTCTTTATCCAGTCATCTATTGACGGGCTTTTTGGTTGTTTCCATGTCCTGGCCACTGTGAACAATGCTGCAATAAACATGAGGCTGCATGTGTTTTTATGTATCAATGTTTCTGAGTTTTTGTGGTATATACCCAGTAGAGGGATTGCTGGGTCATAAGGTAGTTCTATTTTCAGTTTTTTGAGGAACCACCATACTTTCTTCCATAATGGTTGTACTACTTTACATTCCCACCAACAGTGTATGAGGGTTCCTTTTTCTCCACAACCTCTCCAACATTTGCTATTACCTGTCTTGCTAATAATAGCTAATCGAACAGGTGTGAGGTGGTATCTCATTGCCGTTTTGATTTGCATTTCTCTAATAGCTAAAGAAGATGAGCATCTTTTCATATATCTGTTGGCCATTTGTATTTCTTCCTGGGAGAAGTGTCTGTTCATATCCTCTTCCCATTTTTTTATGGGATTGTTTGTTTGTTTGTTGTTGAGTTTTATGAGTTCTTTGTATATTTTGTATATTAGGCCCTTATCTGAGCTGTTGTTTGAAAATATCATTTCCCATTTAGTTGGCTTTCTGTTTATTTTGTTATCAGTTTCTCTTGCTGAGCAAAAAGTTCTTAGTCTGATGTAGTCCCATTCATTAATTTTTGCCTTCACTTCTCTTGCCTGTGGAGTCAAATTCATAAAATGCCCTTTAAAACCCAGGTCCATGAGTTGAGTACCTATGTCTTCTTCTATGTACTTAATTGTTTCAGGTCTTATGTTTAGATCTTTGATCCATTTTGAGTTAATTTTTGTACAGGGGGGAGACTGTAGTCCAGTTTCATTATTTTGCATGTGGCTTTCCAGTTTTCCCAGCACCATTTGTTGAAAAGGCTTTCTTTTCTCCATTGTGTGTTCTTGGCCCCTTTATCAAAAATTATTTGACTATATATATGTGGCTTTATTTCTGGACTTTCTATTCTGTTCCATTGGTCTGAGTGTCTATTTTTCTGCCAATACCATGCTGTTTTGATTGTCGTGGCCCTATAATAGAGTTTGAAGTCAGGTATTGTAATGCCCCCAGCTTCATTCTTTTTTTTTAGGATTGCTTTGGCTATTCGGGGTTTTTTATAGTTCCATATAAATCTGATGATTTTTTGCTCTATTTCTTTAAAAAACGTCATTGGAGGTTTGATGGGAATTGCATTAAATTTGTATATTGCTTTGGGTAATATAGCCATCTTGATTATATTTATTCTTCCTAGCCAAGAACAAGGTATATTCGTCCATCTCATTATATCTTTTTCGATTTCCCTTAACAATGGTTTATAGTTTTCATTATATAAGTCCTTTACATTCTTTGTTATGTTTATTCCTAAGTATTTTATTTTTTTTGTTGCAATCGTGAAGGGGATTATTCTTTTGAGTTTGTTCTCAATTGTTTCATTGTTGGCATATAGAAAGGCTATTGACTTCTGTATGTTAATTTTGTATCCTGTGACCTTACTGTATTGGCTTATTGTTTCTAGTAGTCTTTTTGTGGATTCTTTGGGGTTTTCGATGTATAGGATCATATCATCTGCAAAAAGTGATACCTTTACTTCTTCTTTTCCGATATGGATGCCTTTCATTTCTTTGTCGTGTCTGATTGCTCTGGCGAGAACCTCTAGTACCACATTAAATAAGAGTGGAGAGAGTGGACAGTCCTGTCTTGTTCCTGATTTAAGGGGGAAAGCCTTCAGTTTAGTGCCATTTAATATGATGTTAGCTGATGGTTTATCATATATGGCCTTTATCATGTTGAGATATTTTCCTGCTATACCCATTTTGTTGAGAGTCTTAAACATAAAATTGTGTTGTATTTTATCAAAAGCCTTTTCTGCGTCTATTGATAAGATCATGTGGTTTTTGTTCTTTGTTTTGTTAATATGGTGTATTACATTTAGTTGTGAACTTTTTGTTTGCTTCTTTTAAATGTTGAGACCTGGTTGGAACCCAGAACCTTGACACACAGGAAGGACATTCCATGCACTGAAACATCTGGTCAGGGCACCACAGGTTTATTTGTTTTTTATTTTATTATTATCTTTAAGTTGAAAAAAAATTAGAATTCCAATTGCAATGTATGTTTCAGGTTATTTAAAATGGTATTTAATAACTAAGTAAAAGGACTTCCTGTTTTATTTGTTAATACTGATTTCAAGGTTGACTGTTATGAGAGTAGGAAACATGGGTTATGTAATTTTAAATCTTTAAAGTTTGTCATTGTGGGTCAAATAAGTGTAAATATGATGTATATGTTTGCAGCTTATTGTTTGCATTGGGTGTGGGGCACAGGCTCTGAGCAGGCATGGTCCTTAGAGCTTAAGGCAGGGGTTGAGAAACTTTTTGGCTGAAAGAGACATGAATGCCACATATTTTAAAATGTAATTCCATGAGAGCCATACACTGACCTGTGTAAGTTACGCATTATCCAATAAAAATTTGGTGTTGTCCTGGAGGACAGCTGTGATTGGCTTCAGCCACCCACAACCATGAACATGAGTGGTAGGAAATGAATGGATTGTAATACATGAGAATGTTTTATATTTTTAACTTTATTTTTTTAATTAAAGATTTGTCTGCGAGCCAAATGCAGCCATCAAAAGAGCCACATATGGCTCATGAGCCATAGGTTCCCAACCCCTGATCTATCCAATTTAATCTGCAACAACAACCAAAAAAAGCCATTGTCATTTTTTATTTTTTTATTTTAATTATTAATATTAGAGAGAAGAAGGAGGTGATACAGACAGTTAGAAACACCAATCTCGTTTTGTATGTGCCATGACCCAGGATCAAACCTTCGACATTAGTGTATGGGTGTGATGCTCTAACCTAGTGGTAGTCAACCTGGCCCCTACTGTCCACTAGTGGGCATTCCAGCTTTCATAGTGGGTGGTCACAGAGCAATCAAATGGCACCACAAATACATACTAATTGATTAACTATTGACCAGTCAAGATCAGCAGTTAGACTCTGTTACAGGGCGTTTGTATTGGGACCACATCAACCTCTTACACAACCACCTGCCCCACATCTGCAAGTGGCCAGGTACCTAATCCTGGGTTCACACCCGCCTCCCGGGCAGTTTGTGACCAGTATTGTCTCCTAAAAACTAGCAGTTTGTCATTCTATTACTCCATAGCAGAGACAAAGAACTCCATGGTTCAACACTTTTCTCTATGACAGAAACTGCCAGACAATGAAGATACCTATTAACTCATATTTTCATCTCAATTCCTGGATTTTAGGGTAATAGGGTGACATTGTAACCCACCCCCTTGGACTGCCAAAACTAGCTGATGTCTTGCTACTGCTCCCCGATCACAAGGAAGTGATGCCTTTGGCCAACACTCGCTACATAAAATTTTATAAAATGCACAACCACAGATACTCACTAATTTATTCTTATCTCAACAAACTCTCATTCAACCATGACACTTGTATCATCACGACCACACAACAACACACTTCAAGCACATAAGTTTTGTTCACATTTTGAAAGTGAAGCTAAATTGTTATGTAATCAAAACTAAAGTCAGTACGTAGTTAGATTTCTGAGAGCAAGCACAGTTTCAAACAAAATATTGTGAAATATTATAAGCCCATATCTCAATAAAAAAAATGCAGGCAGCTATTTGCCAGAGTATCGGAAGATGCATTCCATAAAATCTCTGGCAAATAAACAACATTCAATGTGTTTATTGTGCCATAAGACATTATCCAGTGAGGCAATGAAGTCAAATTGATTGTGAGAACATCTTTTACAAAGCATCCAAATGACAAGGACAAGCACATTGCATATTATTTTCTGAAAATATATAAAAAATGTCAAAATTGTTCAACTATTGTTGCATCATTGAAGAAACAACATACAATAAATAAAGATGGATTAATTGCCACTTATCTCATTTCACAAATAATTGCAAAAAGTTGTAAAAGCTATAATATTGGAAAACTGTAATAATACCTTCTATAAAAGAATTTATCTCAACAGTAATGCATGAGAATATACCTCAAATTTTAAAAAGTTGCCCCTAATTGATAGCACAGTAAAAGCAATGAATTAATAAAATGGCAGTTAATGTTTAAAACAAACATAAGTATTCTCTAAAATTCTTTATTTTCCATGCAATTGGACAAATCTACCATTACAGATAATGATGCTTTACTGATGGTATATGTATGCTATTTTGATAAAGACAATATATTATGAGAAGAAATGCTATTCTCAATAAATCTCATCACAGATACAAAAAGATTATCTCTTTTTAATACTGTCAGAACATACTTTACAAAAAAGAATATTCCTTTGAATAATGTTGTTGCATGTACTACTGATGGAGCACCATCAATGGTAGGTCACTATCGTGGATTTGTTGCTTATTTGAAGCAGAAAGTGCCAAATGTTTTATGTATTCACTGTGTGGTACACAGACAACATCTTGTAGAAAAACATCTAAGTACAAGTCTCCATTCATCATTAAATTCATCAAATCCAAAGCAATGAATGATAGAATGTTTCAGCAGCTTTGCCAGGACAATAACGAAGATTTTATTAAGTTACTTTTGCACACAGAAGTTCATTGGCTGTTAGATTTGTAGGATTATATAATAGTGTCATACAATTTTTTTGAAAGTAATAGTGAGACCAATCTGTGTCAACAGTTAAAAACAGTAAAACATGATGCCTTTTACTTGGCAGATATTTTCAAGAGATTTAATAATGTCAATTTTCAGCTTCAAGGAGCTAATAAAACCCTTATAGGTTGCCAAAATATTGTGCTATTATTATTATTATTATTTTTTACAGAGACAGAGAGAAAGTCAGAGAGAGGGATAGATAGGGACAGACAGACAGGAACGGAGAGAGATAAGAAGCGTCAATCATCTGTTTTTTCATTGCGACACCTTAGTTGTTCATTGATTGCTTTCTCATATGTGCCTTGACCATGGGCCTTCAGCAGACCGAGTGACCAGTGACCTTGGGTCTAAACTGCTGAGCTTTGCTCACATCAGATGAGCTCGCGCTCAAACTGGCGAGCTCAGGGTCTCGAACCTGGGTCCTTCCGCATCCCAGTCCGAAGCTCTATCCACTGTGCCACCGCCTGGTCAGGCTATTGTGCTATTATTTATGGACAAACTTGAACTACTTCATCATAACCTATTGAAGAGAGAATTTTATCATTTCCCTCAATTATCATCTATAAAAGACGATGTAACACCAGATAATATTGACAGATTGAGTAACCACCTCAACAAACTTAAATGGGACATGGAAAAACAACTTGAAGATATTTTGAAATTGAAGGTATATGACTGGATGAAAAATCCATTTACTGCATATTGAAGAGGCTGATACAACTTGCCAAGAAGAACTGTTAGAAACTAGATATGATGAAGAAAGTAAACATAAATTTGACAGTGTTAGATATGAAAACTCATGGCAAAATAAAAAAATGCCGGTCTTATATCAAAATATGTGGAAAATAGTATTCAGTTTATTGATAACTTTCCCTACCTCATATCTTGTGGAATCAGGATTTAGTGCTGTTAATCATATTATGACAAAAGAAACCACCTAAGTTTCTGAAAGGGGAGACCTTTGTTTGTTCCTCACAAAAATTGAACTGGATATTCAATATTTAGTTTCCCAGCAACAGCCTCAAGAATCTCACTAATAATTCAATTAACTAATGTAATTTCTATGTATGCAAAGTATAAATAAATAGATTTAACTATAGTAAGTTTTTTATAAAGATTTATTTTGCCAAACAGCAAAAATCTGACATAAAGTACTTGGTAATTGTTATTACATGCTTTAACTTGCTGAAACTCTGCTTTATAAATTTTATAAAGTAAAGTTACTTTCCTACTTTATAAATCACCATTACTGTGGAACTGGTGGGCAGTTAGAAAATTTTACTACTAACAGAGATACAAAAGTGGGGAGTAGGTATAAAAAGGTTGACTACCTGTGCTCTAACCTACTGAGCTTTTTGGTAAGAGCAAGCCATTGTATTTTGGGAAAAAAAAGTACTAGAGAAAACCTGAGTTAATTAAAAAAAATAATAATCTATCTGCTGTAGTAACAACACTAGAAGTCTTTTCTTTGCTCTTGAGAGTCAGGGACATAAACACTATTTCTAATTGTTTAGCACAAAGTGACCCCTTTCCTAACATGCACTCTTTCTTATGCCATGGTAGCAGTCCAGACTGAGAGACCTGCTAAGCTCTGGGCATCCAGAATTTATCTGAGCCTGGGTCACCACCTACAAGCTAGGTTATTTTGGTCACAGAACTCCTCCCAGGGTATTTGTTTCTTCACTTGTAAATTTTCTCAGTTTTATATCTGAGAACCTGCATTGCTGAAGGACCAAGACTTAGGTCTCAGTTCTGCCTTCAAAGAAGCTGAGATATTTAACCTTGCCATGATCAATCAAAACTGGGACCAAAGGCATTGCACTGCCAAATCCAGTGCTTATCACAACTTATAATTATTTTACTTATGTATATTTTTTATTCCCTCTGTCTACCCCATGACAGCATAATATTCATAAAGACAGAAAGTGAGTGTGTCTCATTCACTATAGGCAACCAGTGTCAAGAACAGTGACTGGCCCATAATAGAAATACAATAAGTGTTTATTGGAAGAGTGAATAAATACTCATTTGTATACATATACAGATATACACAAATAACAGACACTCATGGACACAGAGATATGCTCATGTGCAATGCACATCTGTGCACACAGATGTACACACACCCAATCTACCTGGGTACATATAAAGAAATATAATACGTACACAGAGAATATGGGAAGAAAATGTCATAATATTAACAGTAAATATCTCTATGGGAAATTTGTTGTTTTGTGTTTCTTATCATTTTTTTTAGCATTTTTGCATTGAGTATATTTTTTATAATATAAAAGTTGGTAAAATTCAATATATTTGTCAAATCAAAGCACATCATATTTTATAATAAATTAAGGAGATTTAAATTTTTTTTTTAACAGAGGCAGAGATAGACAGGGACAGACAGACAGGAACAGAGAGAGATGAGAAGCATCAATCATCAGTTTCTCGTTGCGTGTTGCGACTTCTTAGTTGTTCATTGATTGCTTTCTCACATGTGCCTTGACCGTGGGCCTTCAGCAGACCGAGTAACCCCCTGCTGGAGCCAGCGACCTTGGGTCCAAGCTGGTGAGCTTTTTGCTCAAGCCAGATGAGCCCGCGCTCAAGCTGGCGACCTCGGGGTCTCGAACCTGGGTCCTTCCGCATCCCAGTCCGATGCTCTATCCACTGCGCCACCACCTGGTCAGGCAGGAGATTTAAATTTAAAAAGTTAAAAAGATAGAAATAAATATAGTAGAACAGGAAGTCATTGAGTGCAGGGACATGAGTTCCTAGCACAGTGCCTGGTGTATGATGGGCACTTCCAAAGGCTTTATGAGCTCGGCAGAAAGGAAAGATGGTAAACAAGATGAAAAGAAGGGTGATATAGAAATCCAGGGAGGGAAAGAGGAAGAGAGAAAGAAATAAAGAGAAAAACAAATCATAGCTTGAGAGAAAAAATGGGGGAGGAAAGAGAGAGATTCATCACAACTATACACATTCATATTCTTTGAGATTCTAAGTTTATGATAAAAGTTCTCCGTATTTACCAAGCATTCGGAAAATATTTTTACAGCATTTAAGAATACATGGAACTTACAGGCTCCACAATGTTGAATTTCTTGAACTCCTTGAACTTCCTGGATTTGATAAACATAATTAAGGAACAACTTGAAAATAATGTGCCTTTTTTTGTCCACCTGCAGGTTTACCTGTAGAATGGTAGCAAATGTCACAAATTGGCACTGTCACTCATGCAAGTTAGTGCTTATGGAATGAACAGAATGCTGGAGCTAGAGGAGAGTTTAGGCACCATGGAGTGATTTGATCCCTTTATTTTACAAATAGGGAACAGAAAGTCAAGAGATAAAAAGCAATTAACACAAGACTTTCTGTTTCTGATTTTACAAGTAAGAAGCTTTGAAGTTATCATGCCCATCCTCACAGAAAAAAAAAAAGCTAAACAAGGTGAAAATAAAATACTCCTGGATGCAACAAGTAATTGAAGTCAGAGGGAAAACCAATGTCTCAATAATTGTATAGACATTTGACTATGAGGAATAAAAGCATATCAGAGCAGAAGCCTATTGCCGCAGCCAATATCAGACTTTATTTAAGAACTCTCCAGTGGGTCCAAGATGGTTGCCCATGTAGATGCTGAACTTGCACCCTCCCCAAAACCCATCCAATGTACCCCTTTACTTAGAACAATTCATCCTGAAAGACAACTGAGAAACAATTAAACAGCTTCTGCACAAGATAGAGAGAAAGAGAGAGAGAGAGAATGCATACAGAAGGCTGAGGAACCATGAGAGCTCTGCAGGAGGTAAAGAATCAGCTCAAGGACCAAAGAGACCAGGGAGCACCACTGTTTATATCTTCCAGACATGTGAATAGAAGACTTGGCTGGAGTCCCTGGCCTGGCCTGTCCTTGCTTCCCTGGAGCTGGCCCCACGTGTTCACTCTCTGTACACCCCAGCGCAAGCACACGCGCATGTGTATGTGTGCCCATGGGCCAGCATTCAGCCTCATCGCCGTCTCCCGCTCAGGCACATTGGGGCCAGGCCTGCAGGGTGGCCAGAGCACAGACTCAGACGGGATTTTGTGTGGAGTGGGGGGTGCTGAGGGAGAGTTGGGCAGTGGGCTGGGGGAAGCCTGGACCTGAGGAGCCCTGAGGAGCCTCTCTGCCACCTCACCTGCAGGTGTTGTAAAGTACCAAAAGCTACAGAATCCATATTAATATTTTAATAGACTTAAAGGACATTTTATTAATTTTGGTTAAGGTGTGTAGAGAAATTCTGTGAATAATCTCTGTACTGTGTGATTGGCATAAAACCAGGATGGCCTTTGGCATTGTATTGTAAATGCAAAGGGAAGGAAAACATGGATTCCCTGACATTCCACCACACTTGTGGGGAAAGGGGTAAATGGCTAGCCAGGTGCAGGAAGAGAAAAGCCCAAATAAAACTTTTCTTATAGTACTGAACCATTTATGGGCATTTGTTCCCACAAAAACTGCCTCTTCCATGTGAATGCATGTAGTTAAGATGTGTGACTCTGGACAAAGAGATGGCGGATAAACATTAGAAAATATAGTAATGTCTTTTTTTTAATACATTTTTATTTAAATGGGGTGACATCAATAAATCAGGGTACATATATGAAAAGAAAACATTTCCAAGTTATTTTGTCATTTAGTTCTGTTGCATACCCATCACCCAAAGAGAGATCATCCTCCCCCCCACCCCACCCCACCCCCATAACCACCACACTCCTGTCCATGTCTCTTAGTCTCACTTTTATGTCCCACCAATATATGGAATCCTGCAGTTCTTGTTTTTTTCTGATTTGCTTATTTCACTCCGCATAATGTTATCAAGACTCCACCATTCCACTGCAAGTGATCCGATGTCATCATTTCTTCTAGCTGACTAGTATACCATGGTGTATAGGTGCCCCATCTTCTTTTTTTTTTTTTAAAGGTTTTTTTTGTTTTTTTTTTAATTTTTTATTTATTCATTTTAGAGAGGAGAGGGAGAGACAGAGAGAGAGGAGAGACAGAGAGAGAGAAGGGGGAAGGAGCTGGAAGCATCAACTCCCATGTGCCTTGACCAGGCAAGCCCAGGGTTTCAAACCGGTGACCTCAGCATTTCCAGGTCGACGTTTTATCCACTGCGCCAGCACAGGTCAGGCTGTGCCCCATCTTCTTTATCCAGTCTTCTATTTTTTTTACAGTGATTAAAAGCATTTAAGCAAACTCTTGGCCAATACAGCAAGAATCCATAAAAGAGTAGTGTCCTTAACATGTTCACCAAGTCCAAGTTGGCCCCATCACCATGTCAAATCTCTGAAAAATGCAACCCAAGCACAGTTCAGTCTGTTAGCATCTGTCACAGGGAGCAGGAGTCCAGGAAAAGTTCACATCCAGAAAAAGTTCGCATGGCACTGGAATTGTTGTCACCATTCTATACTTTGCAGCTCATGTCCAAGTCCCAGTGACCGTTGCTTCTAGCTGGTAATGATTCAGGTAGACTGGAGAAGCCATTTGCAGCATGCGTGGATATGGAGCTTCTGTTCTCCTCTGCCTGGAGATATGAGACCAGGTTGCTTTTCCCTGGAGCTCTGCGACTGTGGCATGGTAAAGAGAACCTTGGGATACACTAAGCTGGGTGGCAAAGGTAGATTCATAATGGAAGTTGGCAAAGGGAGAAAGAGAGCTCTAAATTAGGGGTGGGTCCCAGCCTGAAATATGAGTGGGGCATTGAGATAGGAGCGATAAAGAAAACAGTATATATTAAGCAAAGCAGCAGAACATAGGACTATGAACACCCACAACAGAGATCTTTGAGGGAAGAATAAAAAACTTGACTATTCAGGCAAAACATAGTTAAGTGGCCCTTGTGCAAATGAGATCAGTTTACCTGCTTCTTGGAAGAAATACCCTGGGCTCGTCCACAGTGTCATAGATGGGGCCGATGGCCCTGGGCACCTTCAGCCTTCAGTGGCAAACCCCAGCTTTCTGGGCAAGGTTAGGTCATAGGTGGCTGGAGCAGGCCTGGAAGAGACTGAACCCTTCCTTAGAGGAGTGAGGGGGAAGCCTACCTTCCAGTGTCCCTATTTCCTCACAGTAGAGGCATGTAAGCCTGGCAGGCTTTAGCTCAATGACCTTCCTTTCCACTGTTGAAGCAGGACCCAGATGGCATCCTAGAAAACCCCTTTGGGGCATTTCAGCCTTTAAGGGCATATCCTAAAAGCTGGTAGTTCCCCTGATCTCTATTGGGCTTTTTCTACCTCTAGGTATCTTAAAAGCCATGCTCAGAAGATCTCACTGAGGGGTTTGAGGATCCCCATCCACCTATATAAATCTTTTCCATATATCTGGAGCTATTTGGAAAAAGACAAAACAGTGTTATTAGCTGGATCTAATAAAGAAGGTAGTAGTTTGCAGGCAAAAAAGATTTGGTGTCTTCTGTTCATCAGCATTTAAAAGAAATGTAAAAAAAATTTTTTTTAAGTAAAAAGCATGATATGGTAGACCCATAGGAGTTCCAGGATATTACTACCCCCTTTTAAATTGTTTTTTTAATTGACCTTAAAATGTTTGCTGAGTACACTTTAATAATACCTTAACTTTAAACATTGTAAGCATGACAAAATACAGTAAATGCTTTTGCTCCATATGCAGGAGAATTTTCAGTTAAGCCAGTTTAGGAAATCTAGTAATAGAACAATGCATACAGACCATGAGCTATAGCATGCTTAGAATCTTCTCCTGTTCTGACAGAGGTTACTATAGATACGGAATATGAAGCCACTGTAATGTGGACATATGACTGTTTGCCAGATGAAGGTATATGAGTAACATCCATCTGCCAAATTTGTCCTGGTAGGGGTCCTTGAGGGTTAACTCCAAATGAGGGGGCGGTATAGGACCCCTTGGACAGGATTTCCCAATCTGCCATGCTGCTTCCCGAGAAAGTTGAAACTGTTTACACCAGGCTGCAGCATTCTGGTGATGAATAAGTATGAGACTGACGTGCTCAGTCTGTCATGGTTGCTCCATATAATTTTCTTTTGGGTAGCTTGATCAACAAGGGCATTCCTAGGCCCTGGCTGGTTGGCTCAGTGCTAGAGCATTGGCCTGATGTGCAGAATTCCTGGGCTGGAGCACACAAGAGAAGCGCCCATCTACTTCTCGACCTCTCCCCTTCTCCCTCCTCTCTGTCTCTCTCCTCCCCTTCCACAGCCAAGGCTCCACTGGAGCAAAGCCACCCCGGGCACTAAGGATGGCCCCATGGCCTCTGCATCAGTTGTTAGAATGGTTCTGGTTGCAAGAGAGCAACACCCCAGATGGGCAGAGCATTCCCCCCTGGTAGGCATGCCAGGTGGATCCCGGTCAGGTGCATGCGAAAGTCTGTCTGACTGCCTCCCCATTTCCATCTTCAGAAAAATACAAAAAATAAATAAGTAAAAGAAAAAATACAACAAAAAACAAACAAACAAAAAAAGAAAAGAGTAAAAAAAAAAAGAAAAGAGTAAAAAAAGGGGGGGCATTCCTTTGTGTTAAAGCTCCAGGGAGCATGGAGTGAGCTTGAGTATGTCCTGTGAAACATGGAGCTCTATGTTGACATATAAGTCTTTGAAGAAGGAGGAACTGCTGAAATAGTTCATCAGCATTTGTCCCTAAGACAGCAGTCTTTATAGTGGAAACACCATAAGTAAATATTTACTGTCTGTCTATAGATTAAAGGGGGAATATGGCAAATGCTGAAAAGCCATGATCTTTGTGCCCCTCCCCTCCCCCAACCCCAACCTCCTCCCTCTCCTCCCCCCACCCTGTAACCCCAACACTGAGTAATGTCTTTTAATATGTAAAGAGACATCTTTCTATCATTGTGTTGACTTATAAATTTTGTTTTCTCCAAAATGATGTATAGCTTGCAAATTGAACATGGTCCTATCATGTTAAAGGACATATGACTATAACCACTAGTGGTAAAGGGCACCTAATTGCAATTATTGCTTCTGTACTTCATGCTTGCAAAACTATAAAAACTAGGTAAAACAAAGGGCCAGTGCTCTCCCTCAGATTTCTTTTAAAGTTGCCGCTGCTTGGCTAAACTAGACTATAAAGCTTTGGTGTGGAGTTGACGGATTTTTTTCATGTCTTCAATGTTTTGAGTCTCTCCAGATTAGGCGTAACAGACCAACCAGGGCGAGTGGCGGTTTCTGCCGGCTGCTGCGCAAAGTCACGTGGCCGTGTCTCCCCCTAGGACCCTGAAGCCTTCAGGGACATTCGCGCCTACTTCTCCTGGAGGGGTGGCTGCCTTGCGTGACTGGGAGAAGATGCGCTGCCCCCACGTGGAGAAGAACCAGGACGCGCTGCTGCACACAGGTGACAAGGCGCGGAAACCAGGATGTAGGAACTGTGGGCAGCAGGCCCACCTGAGTGGGGGCTGCTCCTTTAAGCAATTTGCTTCAATTTAAGGATTTTGTTTCTCCTCAGGCCTCAGAGCCCCTCTAACCGCTTTTATGGTTTACCGCTTGCAGGACACCAAAACCCTGGTGGTGGACACTGAGATTTCGCATGAAAAAATGGACTAGGAGGCAACAAGGAGAGGGGCCACAGGCATGGCACTGCCCTTTTGAAACTGACAATGGTCAGGTCCCAGTGTCTCAACAGCTAACAAGGGACAGAGCTTGCATTTAGCAAACAAACGCGATGCAAACAGTGCATTGTGCAGGAAGGGGCGATTTGCTACACTGCTTCCGTGTGTAAATAATTACACATATTTATAGATGTGTTAATGAGCAGGGATGGTATAGAAGTATAAAGTTAGCACATAAGAAATAACTCATTCAGAGCACTTGTCATCACAAGAGGAGGCGGAATGTCTGGCCGATGAGCAGTGCTTCAGAACAAGGCTGTCTGGGCAGTGCCGGTCACATTGCACATGGGAAAGGATTAAACATGGTGATTAAGGCAGCTGGGGTTGTGAGCCAGGGACCATTGTATCAGGCCCTGTGTCAGCCATCTCTTCAATGTGTCTGGAAAACACTCTAGTTAAACATTGGGTAAGAGAAAACCATTTGTAGATTTCAGTTCCTCTGAGTCCTCTAGAAAGGCTAACAAGTATAGGCTAGGTATGTGGGATAGACTTTGGAGAGGCCTGGATTTAAACTCTACTAAATTCAGAGTGAATTTAACACTGGAGATTTGGGCAAATCTTACAAATTCTCTGAGCTCTTGAATACTAATGTGTAAGGTAAAGACACATACATATATTTTTTGAAAGTGTTGAATTCAATTTATTTTATTTGCATATGTATTTGTTTATATTTTAGGTAAGATGAGGGGAGATAGTGAGGCTGACTCTCATATGCACTCTTAGAAGGATCTACCTGGTAACCCCAATTTCTGAATACTGAGCTGGGTTTTAGCACCTTGGAATTATGTGCTCCAGCCAACTGAGCTTTCTCAGTGCCCAGGGCCAATGCTAGAACCAATTTAACTGCTGGCTGCAGAAAAGAAAGAAGGAGAGAACTGGAAAGGGAGAGGTGGAGAAGCATATGGTTGCTTCTCTTATGTACCCTGACCGGAATCACACCCAGGACATACAATGGGCAAACACTCTATCCACTGAGCCACAGTCTAGGGCAAAAATTCAATATAAATCTGACACTTTCATGTTTTCCAATAAATACACACCTGATACTAGAGACCATACCCTGTTGGTGTTGTATACTAGGCCTTTCCTCAATACCTTACATATACTCTGCCCTAAATATATATTTTATGAATAACTAAAAGTTGGGAAATTAAACCTCATAATGGGAAGATCTAGAAACAAAGTTTGAATTGACCATCTGTAGTCAGTGTAGAGGCTTACTATTATAGAGAAGTTCTGAGCCAATAGTTGACAAAAGAAAATACAAGAGTATAAAGAAGAATGAATAATAATTTGATGAGAGGAAATTATGTGTTTTTTGACAAAGTAGGGACTAACTTCAGACTCCACCAAACTCACTCTTCTTTAACTTAGAACTCAGGAGAAAGGAGACTGAAGTGAAGATGTATAGCCTACAAGAAAAAAAAGGCCAAGTGTACCAAGAGGTCAGCAAGCCCCAGGATGATGACTACCTCTGTAAGTGACCCTCACAATGCATATTATCTGTTCATACAATAATTTCATCTGGTCATTTGGTCATTAGAGAATTCTGTTCCCCTATGGATCTGAACTACAGAATTGAGGCTCAATGATGTGAGTGCCTGCACTCTCTCTGAAGTTCTGTATGTCCAGGAACATGCACTAAATCTTCCCTAATCTCTGTTGCTCTCACCCCTAGATTGTGAGAACTGTCAGAACTTCTTTATTGACAGTTGTGACGTGCATGGGCCTCCTACATTTGTAAAAGACAGTGCAGTGAATAAGGAGCATCTGAACCACGCAGCCCTCACTCTGCCCCTGGGTTGAGAATCAGACCATTGGGCATTGCTGAAGCTGGTCTTGGAGTGTGGAATGAGGCATCTGCTCTGCCAGTGGGTCTGCACTTTGACCCTTATAAGGGCCAGATCACAGAAGATGAAGAGGCAGGCAACAACAGATACTCCTGGCTGTGAGAAGTATTTACCCCTTTCTGTCTTGTGACTTCCCACATCCCTGCCATGGCTTGGTGGGACCTGTCTTTTTACATACTAGGACATGGATGGAGACAATATGGTTAGCTCTGGGAAATGAGTAGCCTTTTCAAACCATGGAACTCCTGTTGAGGATCACAGGTTAAGTGGGAGCACAGTGGTACAGACAGAAAGAAATGCCTCCTCCCAGCCCTAAGTGGACAGGTCAACTCAGATGTAATGAGAAAAGAAAGTATCATGTGGTCTCGAGTGGCAATGCATACAAGTTAAAAAAGCTTTGTTGACAGTAGCGAAATTACCTCCACATCCACAAAAAGCCTTTTATATTTTCTTCCTGAAATGTAGATCACCAAAGGGAGAAACTTCCATGAGTATGTGGAGGGGAAGGATGAATCCTGGGCCAACTGGATGAGGTAAGGCCAAGAAGTTTTGGGAAGTCACGGAGAACACTCATACCTCTCAGGCCCATACATCTTTCCTTCTCATCATGCCGCCCTCAGTGGTCTCCCTCAATCCTCTGTTCCTCTTTTTTTTCCTCTTTCTCTTTCAAAGCAAGAGGTATTTAGATGAAAAAAAGAGAAAAAGATATAGCATATGTCCTCAAAATATAAATCTCTATGCTAGAAAGAATTTAGGCACTGGAAAGAAATTTTGAGATCCTGGATTACACTTTAATTGATCTAATGAACATTATTTAAGCAAGTCTTTACTATATTCCAGTTTAGAGGAAGGTATTCATTATTAAAACAGATTATATAACCAATCTTCTTATGGAGGATGAATTGCAGACAGAGTAAAACAATTGATTTTAAAATTGTTTAACTATAATTTTCCTATTTTTTGAGAAGTGCACAGTGCCAGGATACCTAAAGCAAGGATAGCCTAAACCTGTGAGGGCAGCAAATTATCCCAGCCTCACTTCTAACTAGAACTGAGTTCTGAAGCCTGCAGAGCAATGATCATTCACCACTTTCCTAGGGGCTCTTTTATCAGAGGCTACAGAATGTGAATAAGCTATTATTGTTCTGAATGATTTTGCTAAGATAAAGAGACCTCCAAGTTCTGATCAGTTGGCTCAGCGGTAGAGCATCAGCCAAATCATGGAAGTCCAGGGTTTGATTCCCAGCCAGGGCACACAGAAGTGCTCATCTGCTTCTCTACCCTTCCTCCTCTCCTTCATCTCTATCTCTCTCTTCCCTTCCTGCAGCCAAGGCTATATTGGAGCAATGTTGGGCTGAGCACTGAGGATGGCTCAATGGCTTCTGCCTCAGGTGCTAGAATGGTTTCAGTTGCAGTTTAACAATGCTGAGATAGGCTGAGTATCTTTCCCTGGTGGACATTCCAGGTGGATCCTGGTTGGGCTCATGCAGGAGTTTGTCTATCTGCCTCTTCATTTCTCACTTTGGTGGGGCAGGGGGACCTCCAGGTGTTTTTGGAAACATGGGTGATGCATCAAGTGCTACCTAAATAAAATGTGAGAAGAATTGAGAAAGGCCTCTCAAAAAAAATGAACTTAGGCTGAGTATTGAATGATGTGAACTAATCTAGACACAGAGTCCTATATCAAGTGTCAAGTTCTGTGATATAAACAGGACCTGAGTTAGTTTAGAGAAGTTAGAGGTCACTAGGTTTTATGGCCAATCAGCATGGAGGTTACATCTAAAATTGGCTTTGGAAAATGGTATTAGGCAGGATGAGCACCATAAGCAGGACCTGAAGATAGAAAATAGTATTACATTGCAACAGGCTCTGACATTGAACAGAAGGTTCTCTGGGAGCACTGTGAGAGTGGATGACATCAGAGCCCAAGTGTCAGGTTCAGAGCTGGATATGGATCTGAGAGGTAGTAGAAACTCATCATCTGTGGGTTTCTTTTCTCTCACCTGCCTCAATCTTAGGTATGTGAACTGTGCCCTGGATGATAAAGAGCAGAACCTAGTGGCCTTTCAGTATCACAGGCAGATTTTCTACCGAACCTGCCAGGTCATCAAGACAGACTGTAAGCTGCTAGTCTGATATGGTGATGAGTGGCCAGAAGCTCAGCATCAAGTGTGGAAGCAAGCAGAAGAGAGAGCTCTCAGCAGCTAGAAGTGGGCACAATCATTCTTCAAAATGGAAAGAAAAAAAAAGATCTCATCTTAGAAATGTTCAGGGTATACTCTAAAGTCAGTATGATTTTGAATCAGATGGTTCAGAAATTAAGGATTCATTTCATATGCCTTTGATACTTAGGAGAAATTTTTATATTGTTTATTTTTTTAATTTTTTCTTCTTTTTATTTTAATTAATTGTGTTTACATAGATTCTAGGGTGACCCTGAATGCATCTCCCCTCCCCCCATTCCCCTCAACATCTTACCCCCTCCCTACAGCACCCTCCCCTCTTTTCTTCAGGTCTATCCCATCCTATCATCCCCTGTCCCTCTGTCCTCTTTTTCTCTGGTCCCTTTGATCTCTCCTCTGTCTCAATTCTGTTCCTTAGTTCTCATTATTCTTTGGATTCCTCAAATGAGTGATGTCATATGGTATTTTTCTTTCTCTGCCTGGCTTATTTCACTCAACAAAATAGTTTCCAGGTCCCTCCATATTGTTGCAAAAGGTAATATTTCCTTCTTTTTCGTAGCCCCACAGTATTCCATTGTATATATGTACCACTGCTTTTTTTTATAATAATTTTATTTTTTTAATGGGGTGACATCAATAAATCAGGATACATATATTCAAAGATAACAAGTCCAGGTTATCTTGTCATTCAATTATGTTGCATACCCATCACCCAAAGTCAGATTGTCCTCTGTCACCCTCTATCTTGTTTTCTTTGTGCCCCTCGCCTTCCCCGTTTCCCTCTCCCATTCCTTCCTCCCTCCCATAACCACCACACTCTTATCAATGTCTCTTAGTTTCACTTTTATGTTTCACCTACTTATGGAATAATGCAGTTCCTGGTTTTTTCTGATTTACTTATTTCGCTTCGTATCATGTTATCAAGATCCCACCATTTTGCTGTAAATGTTCCAATGTCATCATTTCTTATGGCTGAGTAGTATTCCATAGTGTATATGTGCCACATCTTCTTTATCCAGTCATCTATTGATGGGCTTTTTGGTTGTTTCCATGTCCTGGCCACTGTGAACAATGCTGCAATAAACATGGGGCTGCATGTGTCTTTACGTATCAATGTTTCTGAGTTTTTGGGGTATATACCCAGTAGAGGGATTGCTGGGTCATAAGGTAGTTCTATTTTCAGTTTTTTGAGGAACCACCATACTTTCTTCCATAATGGTTGTACTACTTTACATTCCCACCAACAGTGTATGAGGGTTCCTTTTTCTCCACAGCCTCTCCAACATTTGCTATTACCTGTCTTGCTAATAATAGCTAATCGAACAGGTGTGAGGTGGTATCTCATTGCCGTTTTGATTTGCATTTCTCTAATAGCTAAAGAAGATGAGCATCTTTTCATATATCTGTTGGCCATTTGTATTTCTTCCTGGGAGAAGTGTCTGTTCATATCCTCTTCCCATTTTTTTATTGGATTGTTTGTTTGTTTGTTGTTGAGTTTTATGAGTTCTTTGTATATTTTGGATATTAGGCCCTTATCTGAGCTGTTGTTTGAAAATATCATTTCCCATTTAGTTGGCTTTCTGTTTATTTTGTTATCAGTTTCTCTTGCTGAGCAAAAACTTCTTAGTCTGATGTAGTCCCATTCATTAATTTTTGCCTTCACTTCTCTTGCCATTGGAGTCAAATTCATAAAATGCTCTTTAAAACCCAGGTCCATGAGTTGAGTACCTATGTCTTCTTCTATGTACTTAATTGTTTCAGGTCTTATGTTTAGATCTTTGATCCATTTTGAGTTAATTTTTGTACAGGGGGAGAGACTGTAGTCCAGTTTCATTCTTTTGCATGTGGCTTTCCAGTTTTCCCAGCACCATTTATTGAAGAGGCTTTCTTTTCTCCATTGTGTGTTGTTGGCCCCTTTATCAAAAATTATTTGACTATATATATGTGGTTTTATTTCTGGACTTTCTATTCTGTTCCATTGGTCTGAGTGTCTATTTTTCTGCCAATACCATGCTGTTTTGATTGTCGTGGCCCTATAATATAGTTTGAAGTCAGGTATTGTAATGCCCCCAGCTTCATTCTTTTTCTTTAGGATTGCTTTGGCTATTCGGGGTTTTTTATAGTTCCATATAAATCTGATGATTTTTTGCTCTATTTCTTTAAAAAATGTCATTGGAAGTTTGATGGGAATTGCATTAAATTTGTATATTGCTTTGGGTAATATAGCCATCTTGATTATATTTATTCTTCCTAGCCAAGAACAAGGTATATTCTTCCATCTCATTATATCTTTTTCGATTTCCCTTAACAATGGTTTATAGTTTTCATTATATAAGTCCTTTACATTCTTTGTTATGTTTATTCCTAAGTATTTTATTTTTTTGTTGCAATCGTGAAGGGGATTATTCTTTTGAGTTCGTTCTCAATTGTTTCATTGTTGGCATATAGAAAGGCTATTGACTTCTGTATGTTAATTTTGTATCCTGCGACCTTACTGTATTGGCTTATTGTTTCTAGTAGTCTTTTTGTGGATTCTTTGGGGTTTTCGATGTATAGGATCATATCATCTGCAAAAAGTGATACCTTTACTTCTTCTTTTCCGATATGGATGCCTTTTATTTCTTTGTCTTGTCTGATTGCTCTGGCTAGAACCTCTAGTACCACATTAAATAAGAGTGGAGAGAGTGGACAACCCTGTCTTGTTCCTGATTTAAGGGGGAAAGCCTTCAGTTTAGTGCCATTTAATATGATGTTAGCTGATGGTTTATCATATATGGCCTTTATCATGTTGAGATATTTTCCTTCTATACCCATTTTGTTGAGAGTCTTAAACATAAAATTGTGTTGTATTTTATCGAAAGCCTTTTCTGCGTCTATTGATAAGATCATGTGGTTTTTGTTCTTTGTTTTGTTGATATGGTGTATTACGTTAACCGTTTTACGTATGTTGAACCATCCTTGAGATTCTGGGATGAATCCCACTTGATCATGATGTATTATTTTTTTAATATGTTGTTGTATTCGATTTGCTAGTATTTTGTTTAGTATTTTAGCATCTGTATTCATTAGAGATATTGGTCTGTAGTTTTCTTTTTTTGTGCCATCCTTGCCTGGTTTTGGTATGAGGGTTATGTTGGCCTCATAAAATGTGTTTGGAAGTATTGCTTCTTCTTCAATTTTTTGGAAGACTTTGAGTAGAATAGGAACCAAGTCTTCTTTGAATGTTTGATAAAATTCGCTGGTATAGCCGTCAGGGCCTGGACTTTTATTTTTGGGGAGGTTTTTAATGGTTTTTTCTATTTCTTCTCTACTGATAGGTCTGTTTAGGCTTTCTGCTTCTTCTTGACTCAGTCTAGGAAGGTTGTATTGTTCTAGGAATTTATCCATTTCTTCTAGGTTGTTGAATTTAGTGGCATAAAGTTTTTCATAGTATTCTACAATAATTCTTTGTATATCTATGGTGTCCGTGGTGATTTCTCCTCTTTCATTTTGGATTTTGTTTATATGAGTTCTTTCTCTTTTTTCCTTGGTAAGTCTTGCCAAGGGTTTGTCAATTTTGTTGATCTTTTCAAAGAACCAGCTCCTTGTTCTATTAATTTTTTCTATAGTTTTTCTGTTCTCTAATTCATTTATTTCTGCTCTGATTTTTATTATCTCCTTTCTTCGGCTGGTTTTGGGTTGTCTTTGTTCTTCTTTTTCTAGTTCCTTAAGGTGGGAAGTTAAGTGGTTCACTTGGGCTCTCTCTTGTTTGTTCATATATGCCTGAAGTGATATGAACTTCCCTCTTATCACTGCTTTTGCTGCATCCCATAGATTCTGATATGTCGTATTGTCATTTTCATTAGTCTGTATATATCTTTTGATCTCTGCACTTATTTCTTCTTTGACCCATTCATTTTTTAAAAGTATGTTGTTTAGTTTCCACATTTTTGTGGGATTTTTTTCCTCTTTTTTGCAGTTGAATTCTAGTTTCAAGGCTTTATGATCAGAAAATATGCTTGGTACAACTTCAATTTTTCTGAATTTGCTGATGTTGTTTTTGTGGCCCAACATATGGTCAATTCTTGAGAATGATCCATGTACACTGGAGAAAAATGTATACTCAGTCACTTTGGGATGAAATGTCCTGTAGATGTCTATCATATCCAGGTGCTCTAGTGTTTTGTTTAAGGCCACTATGTCTTTGTTGATTCTCTGTTTGGATGACCGATCTAGAGCCATCAGCAGTGTATTGAGGTCTCCAAGTATGATTGTATTTTTGTCAGTTTTTGTTTTAAGATCAATAAGTAGCTGTCTTATATATTTTGGTGCTCCTTGGTTTGGTGCATATATATTAAGAATTGTTATGTCTTCTTGATTCAGTGTCCCCTTAGCCATTATGAAATGGCCATTTTTGTCTCTGAGTACTTTTCCTGTCTTGTAGTCAGCATTATCTGATATGAGTATTGCTACACCTGCTTTTTTTTGGATGTTATTTGCTTGGAGTATTGTTTTCCAGCCTTTCACTTTGAATTTGTTTTTATCCTTGTTACTTAGATGAGTTTCCTGTAGGCAGCATACAGTTGGATTTTCTTTTTTAATCCATTCTGCTACTCTGTGCCTTTTTATTGGTGAGTTTAATCCGTTTACATTTAGTGTAATTATTGATACTTGTGAGTTCCCTATTGCCATTTTATATCTTGCTTTCTGTTAGTTTTGTGTCTTGTTTGATCCTTCTCTTTCGTTTTTCTATCTTTTGTTTTTATTTGGTTGTATTCCATACATCTTTCCTCTGTTGCTATCTTTTTATCTCATGTGCTTCTGTGGTGGTTTTTTCAATGGTGGTTACCTTTGAGTAATGAAAAGGGTCCCTACCCTGTTCATTGTAGCGAACTATTTTGTGAGTACTTTTGCACTCCATCGTCCTTTGCTACTGTTAATCTCCATCTTCTCCCTCTCTTTCTTTTTGTTGTTGTCACAGTTTAAATTTGGTTTTATTGTGTTCTTCTTGGAGCTTTTACTTGTGGCTCTGTTTTTTTTTTTTGTTCTTTGTATCTGATTGGAGAACCCCCTTTAGTAATTCCTGGAGTGGGGGTTTTCTGATGATAAATTCCCTCATCTTTTCTGTATCTGTGAATGTTTTTATTTCTCCTTCATATTTGAAGGATAGCTTTGATGGGTATAGTATTCATGGCTGAAAGTTCCTCTCTTTCAGGACTTTAAATATTGGGGTCCACTCTCTTCTAGCTTGTAGAGTTTCTGCTGAGAAATCTGATGATAATCTAATGGGCCTTCCTTTATATGTTGTATTCCTCTTTTCCCTAGCTGCCTTGAGAATTCTTTCTTTGCTGTTGGTTTTTGTCAATTTCATTATGATATGCCTTGGAGTAGGTTTGTTGGGGTTAAGAAAACTCGGAGTTCTTTTTGCTTCTTGAACTTGAGGCTTTAGTTTTTTTCACAGGCTTGGGAAGTTCTCATCTATTATTTGTTTGAGTATGTTCTCCATTCCATTTTCTCTCTCTTCTCCCTCTGATATACCTATTATTCTTATGTTATTCTTTTTGATGGAGTCAGATAATTCTTGTAGGGCTATCTCATTTTTTTAATTTTTGAGTCTCTTTCTTCTTCTCTCTGTTGTGCCTCAAGTTGCTTGTCTTCTATTTCACTAATCCTCTCTTCTATCTGACCTGTTCTATTAGCTAAGCTTGTTACTTCGTTTTTCAGCTCGTGAATTGAGTTTTTCATCTCTGTTTGATTTGTTTTTATAGTTTAAATTTCCTTGGAGATATACTCTTTGTGTTCATCGTGTTGTTTTCTGAGCTCCCTAAATTGCCTTTCTGTGTTTTCTTGTATATCTCAGAGAATTTTTAGGATTTCTATCTTGAATTCTCTGTCATTTAACTCCAAGGTTTTCAATATATTAAATTTTTTCTCCATAGATTTTTCCTCATCTAGCTGTGTTACTTCTCTTTCTTTTGTATTCATGATATTCAATTTTCTCTTCCTTAATGGCATCTGAGGGTGGTTTTGTTGATAGTATTAATGAGATTTAATAAAGAATAAAAAGTTAAAAAAATAAAAAATCAAAAAGTTGTTTTTTAAAAAAAATTAATAATGAAATAAAGAAAAATAAAATAAAATAAAAATTTAAAAAAAAGGAAATTATTTCCCCCCTCCTTTTTTCCTCTCCTCTTCTCTCCCCTCTTTCTTGGGAAAATCTTGTGGTGAACTGTGAATTATAACAAACAATGCCTGTAATGGAGGGCCTGAATTGGGGAAAAGTAATAAAGGGCCAAAAAAAAAAAAAAAAAAAAAAAAAGAAGGGGTTATTGACCCACAAAAAGCAAATAAGGAATAAATTTGGATCAAGAATTAAATGATTTGCTTTTCTGTGTTGGTTGTCTAAGAGTTATGATGAGAGGAATAAGAGGAAAACAAAAATGGGGGGACAAATTAAAAAATTACTATTGTATTTAGTGGAACAAGAACTAGATAAAATGGAGAGCCAGGGATGGGAGCACTGCTAGTGAGTTAAAAAGGTGAAGTAAAAACCCCCCAAAATGCCACAAACATAAGTTTGAGTCCCAGATAAGATAATTTGTTTGTTATTGAGGTTTTAATGAGAGGAGATGTAAAGGAGAAAGGAAGAAACTAATATAGAGGGAGAAAAGAAAGAGAGAGAGAGGGAAAAAAAGAGAGAACCACTAAAAAGAAAAAAGAAAAAAGAGGAGAGAGAGAGAGAGAGAGTTAAGGGTTTTGGAGTGCAACCCTCATAGAGAGAAAGAAGAGGAGAGAAAAAATAATGGGAGATGCACCACTTATGGGTAGTGTAGTTCAAGGAGAGGAGAGAGTAAGACCGGCAAAGAGTTAATCGGCCAAATTGGAGGAGGAAAAAATATATTAAGAATGAAGATAAGAGAAACAAATGAACAAATATAAGAAAATGGGATAGGTTATTAAGTCTGCAGATTATTCTTGATTTTGAGAGGTTATCTTCTTGCTTTTTCTTTTCTCTCCCTCTTCCTGGTCGGTGACTCTGTACCCCGGGTTCTGCCCCTTTGGCACACTCAGGTAGAGGTTTGCAGTTGATAAGTCTCTATGGCAATGTCATGTACTGTGCTTTAGTCTCGTTGGCAGTCGAGGCTCATTAGCATTTATAGGCTTTGACAGTGAGAGAGTCCGTGTTCCTGGAGCCTTTTTCCTAGTCTTTCCTTCCTCAATTAGTAGTCTGATAATTCAGCTATGGGTTTGCTGCTGCCTCTGCCTGGATAGTAAGAGGCTCAAAGAGCTGGCAACTCCCCACTCTATTTTCACTCAGCACATGGCTCTGGGTAAGGCTCAGTCAGTCAGAGATGCTAGCATAATCAGGCGGGCTTTCCGCCCACTCAAAGACCTCTGGCTCTGCCACTCTGTCCAGTAACACAGGCAGGTTCCCACTTCTGGGGCACTTGGAGGAAACTCTCGCTCACTATCTGCGCGTGCAAATCAGGATATCTGGCCAGCAGTCTCACGCTCTTGAGTGAAACCCCCAACCGCATGGAAAAGTTGCAGCATTGGAATTGGCTCTCGCTCTGTCCCCATGCGTGGCTTTTGCAAGGCGCTGGGGCTGCCCAGAGATTCTGCTTTCAGCCCACAGAAAGGCCTCTGACTCTGTCTCTTTGTGGGGTAACACGGGCACCCACTCACGGGGCTTAGGAAGAAATCTCTCACCCACTAACTGCACGTGCGCTGACCAGGTGATCGGGTAAAATGGCTGCCCCTCTTGTCTTTCTTTCTTTGGGTTTGGCGCGAGTGTTAGCTTTTATTGCCCGGGTTGCCACAGGATCAGTTTTTCCTCGGCTTGGATCTCCGTGCCACAGACTGGTTCGGCCGTTTGTGCCGTGGCCTGGATCTATTCACCCCCTTTGCCCGCCTCAGTCTATATTCACAGTTACCAGAGAAAGCCGTCCTTTTTAGGTTAGTGAGGAAGGCGGAGCATTTCTTACTCCCTTTTTCCTTCAGGGTTTGGTTATATATTTAGCGAATTTTTCACTTGACCATACCTTTGAGTGTATTGCGAAGCATCTGGAGGCTCCAAGTATAGGTTTTTCTGTTTCTTGTTGAAGATTTTGTTGAGTTTTGGGGGAAATTTATCAGTATCGCTTCCTACCCCGTCATTACTCTGACATCATCTCTTCTGTACCACTGCTTTTTAATCCACTCATACACTGATGGACACTTGGGCTTTTTCCAGATCTTTGATATTCTGAACAATGCTGCCATAAACGTACGGGTGCATTTTTTTTTCAGTCGGTGATATGGTGTCCTTGGGATATATTCTTATAACTGGGATGGCTAGGTCAAAGGGCAGTTCCATTTCTAATTTTTGGAGAAATCTCCATACTGTTTTTTTCCACAGTTGTTGAAACAGTCTGCATTCCCACCAGCAGTGCAGGAGGGTACTCCTTTCTCCATATCTTTGCCAGCACCTATCGTGTGTTGTTTTTGCTTTGTTTTTAATTTTTTAAATTCATTTTAGAGAGGAGAGGGAGAGAGAGAGAGAGAGAGAGAGAGAGAGAAGAGTGACAGAGAGAGAGAAGAAGAGAGGAGCTGGAAGCATCAACTCCCATATGTGCCTTGACCAGGCAAGCCCAGGGTTCCGAACCGGCGACCTCAGCATTTCTAGGTCGACGCTTTATGCACTGCACCACCACAGGTCAGGCTATTGTGTGTTGTTTTGTTAAGGAGCGCCATTCAGACTGTTGTGAATTGGTATCTCATTTTGGTTTTAATTTGCAATTCTTTAATGATTAGTGATGTTAAACATTTCTTTTATTTGTCTATTGGCCATCTGTATGTCCTTTTTGGAAAAGTGTATATTTATTTCTTGTGCCCATTTTTTGATTGGATAATGTTTGTCTTTCTGGTGTTGAGTTTTACAAGTTGTTTATAAATTTTGGTTATTAATCCCTTATCAGATGTATTGTTGAATATGTTCTCCCATTGTGTGGTTTGTCTTTTTATTTTGTTCATATTGTCTTTAGCTGTGCAAAAGCATTTTAGTTTGATATAGTCCTATTTGTTCATCCTGTCTTTTAATTTATTTGCCTGTGGAGATAAGTCAGCAAAGATATTGCTACAATAGATGTCAGTGAGCTTACTGCCTAAGTTTTCTTCTAGGATACTTACGGTTTCACAATTTACATTTAAGTCCTTTATTCATTTTGAGTTTATTTTTGTGAATGGTGTAAGTTGGTGGTCTAGTTTCATTTTTTTTACAGGTAGCTGTCCAGTTTTCCCAATACCATTTGTTAAAGAGACTATCTTTACTCCATTGTATGCTCTTAACTCCTTTGTCAAATATCAATTGTCCATAAAAACGTGGGTTTATTTTTGAGTTCTCTGTTCACTTCCTTTGATCTATATGGCTGTTCTTATGCCAGTATCAAGCTGTTTTGGGTACAATAGCCTTGTAGTATAACTTGATATCAGAAAGTGTGATGCCTCCCACTTTATTCTTCTTTTTCAAGATTGCTGTGGCTATTCGTGTTCTTTTCTGGTCCCATATAAATTTTTGGAATATGTGTTCTATATCTTTGAAGTATGTCAATGCTATTTTAATTGGTATTGCATTGAATTTATAAATTGCTTTGGGTAATATAGACATTTTAATTATGTTTATTCTTTCTAACCATGAGCATAGTATATGCTTCCACTTGTTTGTGTCTTTCTTGATTTCTTTTATCAATGTTTTATAATTTTCCAAGTACAAGTATTTAATGTCCTTGGTTAAATTTACTCCTAGGTACTTTAGTTTTTTGGTTATGATAGTGAAGGGGATTTTTTCCTTACTTTCTCTTTATGACAGTTTATTGTTCATGTATAAAAATGCCTTTGATTTCTGGGTATTGATTTTATATCCTGCCACCTTGCAGAATTCATTTATTAGGTCCAGTCGTTTTTTGACTGAGACTTTAGGGTTTTCTATATACAGTATTATATCATCTGCCAATAATGATAGGGTTACTTCTTCTTTTCCAATTTGGGTGCTTTTTATTTCTCCTTCTTGTCTGATTGCTGTAGCTAGGACGTCCAGTACTATGTTGAATAAGAGTGGTGAAAGGGGGCAGACCTGCCTTGTTCCTGCTTTTAGGGAAATTGCTTTTAATTTTTGTCCATTAATTATAATGTTGGCTGTGGGTTTGTCAGAAATGGCCTTTATCATATTGAGAGGTATGTTTCCTGTATTCCCACTTTGCTAAGAGTTTTGATCATAAATGGGTGCTGGATTTTATCAAATGTTTTTTCTGCATTGATTGAAATTATCATGTGGTTTTTCTCCTTCCTTTTTTTAATATGGTGAATCACATTATTTGATTTAAGAATGTTGTACCATACTTGCCTCCCCAGAATAAATCCCACTTGATCATGATGTATGGTTTTTTTCAGTATTGCTGGATCTGGTATGGTAATATTTTGTTGAAAATTTTAGCATCTAAATTTATCAGGGTTATTGGCATATAATTTTTTTTCTTTGTGTTGTCTTTGCCTGGTTTTGGAATCAGAATTATGCTCACCTCATAAAAGAAACTTAGAAGTGTTTCTTTCTTTTGAATTTTTTGAAATAGCATGAGAAGGATAGGAGTTAGTTTTTCTTTGAATATTTGGTATAATTCAACAGTGAAGCCATCGGGCCCAGGAGTTTTGTTTTTTCGGAGCTGTTTGATAATTATTTTGATCTCTTGTTGTAATCAGTGTTTTTAGGTTTTCTGATTCTTCCAGAATGATTTTTGGAAGATTATATGTTTCAAGAAATTTGTCCATTTTACCTAGGTGGTTTAATATTTTGGCATACAGTTCTACAGTGTTTCCTTACAATATTTTATATTTCTGTTGTGTCAGTTGTTATTTCTCTGCTCTCATTTCTAATTTTATTTATTTGAGTTTTCTCTCTTCCTTTCTTGGTGAGTCTTGTTAAAAGTTCATTGATCTTGTTTATCCTTTCAAAGAACCAGTTCTTAGTTTTATTGATTTTCTATATTGTTTCCGTAGCTTCTATGTCATTTATTTCTGCTCTGGTCTTTATTATTTTCTTCCTTTTTCTACCTCTGGGCCATACTTGCTGTTCTTTTTCTAGTTCTTTTAGATGAAGGGTAAGGTTGTCTATTTGAGCTTTTGCAAGCTTCTTAAGGAATGCCTGTAGTGCTGTGAACTTCCCTTTCAGGACTGTTTTTGCTGTGTCCCATAAATTTTGAGTTGTTGTTTGCTCATTATCATTTGTTTCTAGGATTTTATTTTATTTCTTCTTTGATTTCATTGTTAACCCATTCATTACTTAACAACATGCTATTTAGTTTCCATGTGTTTGAGTATTTTTCAGTTTTTCTGTTGTGGTTGATTTCTAGTTTCATGCCATTGTGATCAGAGAAAATGCTTGATATGATTTCAATCTTCTTAAATTTGTTGAGACTGCTTTTGTGTCCTAACATATGGTCTATCTTAGAGAATGTACCATGAGCACTTGAAAAGAACGTATATTCTGCTGCCTTATGGTGAAAGGTTCTAAAGGTATCTATTAAATCAAGTTGATCTAGTGTGTCCTTTAAGTCTGCTGTTTCTTTGTTAATTTTCTTTCTTGAGGATCTATCTAGTAATGTTAGTAATTGAAATCTCCTACTACTATAGCATTGCTGTTGATCTCACCCTTTATATCCATCAAAGTCTGCTTTATATACTTAGGTGCTCCTATGTTAGATGCATAGATATTTATGATGGTTATATCTTTCTGTTTGATTGTTCCCTTTATCATTATGTAGTGACTTTCTTCATCTCTTACTATAGTCTTTGTTTTAAAGTCCATTTTGTCTAATATTAGTATTGCTACGCCATTTTTTTTCATTTCCATTTGCATGAAATATTTTTTTTATCCTTTTACCTTTAGTCTATGTGTATCTTTTGTTTTAAGGTGTGTCTCTTGTAGACAGCATATGTACGGGTCCTGTTTTCTTATCCATGCAGCTATCCCATGTCTTTTAATTGAATCATTTAAGGTTATTATTGCTATGTAGTTGTTTATTGCCATTTTATTCTTCAAAGCTGTATTCCCCTGTCGCTATATTCTTTTCCCAATTTGATCTGTTTACAACAGACCCCTCAATATTTCCTGCAGGACTGGTTTGGTTGTAATGAATTCCTTGAGGGTTTTTTCGTTTGTTTGTTTTCTTTTTTGGTCTGGGAAGCTTTTTTTTTCTTCTTCAATTTTAAATGATAGTCTTGTTGGTAAAGTTAGTCTTGGTTGTAGTCTCTTGTTCTGCATTACTTTGAATATTTCTTGCCATTCCCTTCTGGCCTCAAATATTTCTGTTGAGAAGTTGGATGTCATTCTTATGGGGGCTCCTTTGTAGTTTATAGTCTTTTTTCCTCTAGCAGCTTTTAATATTTTCTCTTTATCCCTTTGCTTTGGTATTTTAATTATGATGTGTCTTGGTGTAGGTCTTTTTAGGTTATTCTTTAATGGAGCTCTCTGCGCTTCTTGGACTTGTAAAATTTTTTCTTGCATCAAATTAGGGAGATGGTCAGCTATGACTTTGTTGAATAGTTTCTATCCCTTGTTCTTTCTCTTCTTCTTTATGAACCCCTATAATGCGGATATTAGTTATCTTTATGTTATCACAGAGCTCTCTTAGAGTTACGTCAGACTTTTTGAGTCTCTTTTTTCTTCTCTGCTTCCATGCCTTTATTTATCGTGTTTTCTCACTTGCTGATTCGATCCTCAGCTTCGTCCATTCTGCTTTTAATTCCTTTTATTGTGGTCTTTATTTCTGATATTGTATTTGTCACCTCTGACTGATTTTTAGAAAATATTTCAATGTCCTTTTTTATACTTGCTATCTCTTTCTTTAGGTGTTTGTAATGACCATCCATTGTTGTTCTAAGATTCCTAGCATCCTAACAATCACTATTCTAAACTATGTATCCAGCAGTTTGGTTATTTCCATATGACATAGTGTCTTTTCTGGAGATTTCTTTTGTGGTTTTATTTGGATTGCCCTTTTTTGTCTTCGCATTATGTCTCTGTGTTTGAGTGTGTTGTTTGTAAGGCTGTTTGAGTCTAGGTTTGGTGTTGTCTGCCTCCAACTTTTATTTGTGTTATTTCTAAGTCTTCTTAGGTTGTTATCAGCTGTTGTTTGTAATCCACTGTCAGGTTTGGCTTTTCTAGTCGAGCCATTTTGAAGTCTTGATTTGTTTGTTTTCTTCTGAGTTATCTCAGTGGTAGTCTTGTTTACTGATCTCAGCAGGGGGCTTATTTGAAACTGTATCCAGGAATGGGGTGGATGTAACCTGAGACTCTGAAGGCCTGATCTGCCAGTTACTCTCTCTGGTGTCAGGGTGTTTTCTCAGGTTCAGTAAGGGAGGTGTATCTCAGATCTCCATGGAGATCTGGGTTACTGCCCCTTCTCCCCACTTCTTTTCAGCTTTGTCTTCTTGCGTTGATTGGAGCTGGAGAGATATCTTGAGATGGGTGACCCAGAACCACTTGTTTTGTGTTATGTGGAAGGATAAACCCCTCCCCGAGCTATGGCCTACTCCAGCACTGGATGAGTCAGCTTCTCAGGTCCTTCCATGCATTCCTCTGCCAGTCACTGTCTGTCACTCTTTCCCCTTTCCTTTTGGAAGATAAGGCAGCCCTTTCAACACACCTCATCCCCAGGTCCCAGGCAAGTGGCTGTGAGCAATATGTACTACTCTTTTCCTTGGAATGAGAACCCTTCTGTGCTCTCAGCCCCACAATTCCTTTGTTCCCTTTAGAAAGGGAGACTCACCTCTTCCTGGCTTTCCCTACCAGGCTCAGTGTGGCATCTCCTTTTCTCCTTAGTTTTTATTTTTAGAGCTGTTCTTGTAGTCCAGATTTGGTTTTTCACACTGATCTTATATTAATTTGTAATCCAGTTTGGTGGTATGAGCTGGAAGTCTGTGCATTTGCCTACTTTGCTGCCATCTTCAGGTCTCTCTAGGACAAATATTCCTTGACAAGCCAAACATTTCCTAAGCCCTTTTGATTCTGTTTATTCACTGCTTCTGCCATTCCCCAGGCACCAGGTGAAATAAAAAACTGCCATTAACCAATAAGCAAGGAACATGATAGCCTTTTAACATCGCATTAAACTTAATTTTCTATGATAATGAAAAAAATTTAAAATTTTTAATTTTTTTAAGTGAGAAGAAGGGAGATAGATTTCTTCATGTGCCCCAACCATGATTCACCCAGCAACCCCAGTCTGAGTTCCCTGCTCAGACTACCGAGTTATCCTCAGTGCCTGAGGTCAACACTGAACTGACTGAATTATCGAGCTGATGATCAAACCAATCAAGCCATTCTCTTTGGGAGGGGAAGAAAGAGAGAAGGGGGAGATGGAGGAAAAGAGAAGCAGATAGTCGCTTTTTGTGTGTGCCCTGACCAGAGTTCGAACCTGGGATGTCCACATGCCAGGCCACCTTTTTCTAGCATATAGAGTAAGAGCAAGGAAGATAAAACTTACCTAAAAACCCCTTTTTTTCTCAAAAGCATTTAAGAAACCATGTTTACATACCTTAATTAAAATTTTCAACTCTTATCTTCTGATTACACCTAAATTTACCCTCTCATCCTGAAGTCATGAGAGTGACATGTACCTCTAGACAATGGAGTAATGAGCACCTTGCATGAATATTTGTATTCTGTAAAAGGTATATAAGATGTAAGAAATCTAACTTTAAGGAGCACATATTTGGTTTCCTCTTTGGGGGTCATGCTGCTCCACAAGCTAAATAAATTCTATTTCCTTCATCAAGTTGTCTGGGTGGTTTTTCTTGCCTTGATTCCTGCAATACAACCAATGACAGATAATGCACTGTACCCACTCCTGTATCTCCTTACTGCCACCAAGGTGTTATTCCAAAAATGCACATGGCCTAACAGCAGTGACACAGACTGAGGACACATTTAAAAGGGACCATATTGCACTATAAAGCAAGTGACAACAAACTTTAAAGATTTGAAATTATATAACCTGTTTCCACCTCTCATGACAGCTGACCTTGAAATCTTTATTAGCAGAAAACCAGGAAGTTATTTTACTTACACTTATAAAATACAATTTTAAATAACCTGTAACATACATGGTAATTAGAATTCTAAAATAATTTATATATTGAAAGAGAATAATTAAAAAAAAAACCCTATGGTGTCCTGAACAGATGGCTCAGTGCATGGATTGTCCCCCTTGTGTGCCAAGGTTTTGGGTTTTGTCACAGGTCTCAACACCTAAGAGAAGTGACCAAGAAATAATTTTATGTTTCTCTCTCTTTCTCAAATCAATGTAAAAAATTAAAAATTTAATGGAAAAATCTGTGATAGAGCTGTAACATGCCTAGTGCATTTCCCTCAACAGAAAGGCAGAAAACAAAGAAAAGAGAAACTAAAAAATACAGATATCTCTTCAGACTATATTTCTATTTTCACCTAGAAAAGACTACTTTTTTTTACCATCAACAATCTAATTCTGCACCTCACAGTGTTTTCTTCCCATTTCTGCCTCACATAGTGCCTCTCCTACACTGGAACCATTTTTCTCTCACTTTCCCAAAACACATGACCTGAAGATCCCATAGTGAAGACAGGTGAGCAAGAGGGGGCATCCCCACTTTTTGTCACTGTCCCAAGAGAAGAAAATCTCCATGCAGGGAGTCTTCCCTGATAGAAGTCATCACCACCTGTCAGGGAGCTCCGAGAGAGAGAGAGAGAGAGAGAGAGAGAGAGAGAGAGAGAAAGTGGAGAAGTTTGGCTAGGCACCTAGTCTTAATGAGCAGTCTACTGAGACTGAAAGTCCAACCCCTCAAAAGCTGAGGCATGTCAGAGAAAACCATCTGACCAGAGCAAATTTTGTGGAAAAGAGAAGCCAACTGGGGAAGGGGAAGGAAGACAACTCCTTACGTTCTTGTCCGGCAAGGGTTCGGGACATGGTCAGATTGCTGGCCAATCAACCTACAATTACATGTCCAAACAATCAGAGAGTAAGCCTGGGATAAGCTGCCGCTTCCCATTGCTTCTCTGAGAGCCCCCTCCCCTCCCTTCACAAAAACCTGTTTCTTATCCACCACTGCCATCTCTTTCTTCTCTCCTGCTGGCCAGGGGCCCCTCCCTTTACTGTGTTCTTAAGTCCCTCCTCTGTCAGGCATTTCTCAGCCTGGCATTGGCTCTTACACTGGTTTTCAGGATGTCCAACCCCAATTTTCTTTCAGGAAGTTCTGGCCCTGTCCTGCCTTTGGCTCCAGCGTTTCCTGCGGGATCTGGGTGCTGTGCTCCACACGAGCCCTCCTTCTTTTATTCTCAATCCCCTAATCCCCTATCCAGAACCTGTTAACATGGCATTTAAAGTTTTTAACAGTCCCAACTAGTAGAAACAGGCCAAGGCTGTTCACCAGGCCCACATGCAGCAGAAGGTAATGCTCCAAACCCCGACTTTTGTGGTGATTCTGAGACCAGAAGAGCCACCAGCAGCTTACATTAATTGTGGCAAGCAGGACCATTGGTCCCAGCAGGGCCCCTGCCTGTGGCTGCACACTGAACCTTGCCCTGACTGCAAGCAGCCCGGTCACTGGTGGAGTGATTGCCCCTTTGGGCAACAGGTTTTTCCTCAGCACCTCTATGTGGAGGACAAGCCGCCCAAATGGGAAGGCCAATCCAGCCAGGTGGGTGCATCGCTCAAACTCCTAGGACACGGTCTGGACTCGGAGAACCCAGGGTATGCTGCAACAAGTGGGTAAGTCCATCTCATTTCTTGTGGACACGGGGGCTACCTTCTCTGTTTTGCCATCACACTCTGGACCTCTAGTTCCCTCACAGGTCTCGGTTATTGGAATGGATGGGACCCTCTTCCTTTCCCCTTTTATGCCACTCCTGACATGTAGTTTTGCCTCAAGGTTGCATCCTTACAGGACTGCTGGCAGTCAGAAACACTGGATTCCATACAGCTCCAGCTCACCAAAAGGTTAAACCCTACAAATCCCCCTATTTACTCCTCTTTTTTTAAATCCTTAATGGATTGCATTCGCAAAGTTTCTCAATTCACGGCCACACAGATGTTTCTCCTGACACCCCTCTAAACCACCACTTTTTGATCTCCCCCTTCCCACGACACCCCTATTCAGCAGGAAGTAGCTAGATGAATAAATGGTGCCTCTTTTACTATTTAACACAAAAAGTCAGAATGTAAGGCTGGTGGATAATGGGGGATGGTTACTTGGGGAACTCAGACTCACAAACTTTGGCTGGGACCGCCCACAGCCAAGCACACCAAGAGAGGCTTCGCAGGAACTCTTTGGAAAAAAGCAACTTTCTGCCAGCCAGTGAGATTTCACCACGTCATATTAGCTCAACTTCCCTAGAGGGACCCCTTTAAATATCTCCCACACAGTTTAATCCCTGCAACTTCCCTGGCCTCCATCTTACCTCGGGGCCAGGGAACCTTGCTGGGTGGAATGCATGCTCTGTACTCAATAAAACCTTTTGATATTTCACACTTTGCAGCTCTGAGCCCTCTTCCTTCCTTCTCGGCGGGGAAAATACCTTACAATTACCCCTCTTGGAAAATGGGGAGCCAGCAAATGGGCTATGGTCTGCACACAGGACTGCCTGATCAGAGAAAGTGCAGAGAATGGGGGTGCTGCTGCTCATACTGGTTGGGCTCTCTACTCAAAGAAAGCACAAAGCTAGCAAAACCTTGCGGCCCAGTGTGGAGTGAGGGGGGCAATACTGTGTATGTGCACAGGGCTGCCAAGCCCCAAGTAGGTGAAGAATGAACAAATTAAGGCAGTGTGTGCACCCAGCTATCCCACCAGTACAAAGGGTGGATCTAATGGGGGGTGAGATACAAGAAAGCAATCAGGTAAACCAGCGCACACTGTATTCTGACAACAGATAATTAAAACAGGACATGCAGAGCACACACCACAGAGACTTTTTTACACCAGGCATCCCAGTCCAGATTAAAAGGCAAGGAGGCTCACACACCCCAGGCAGCCCATTTAGAACCCACTCCTTCAAGCCAGGTGACACGAGAGGCACTGCATGCATCTCCCCCCAACTACAACCAGTGGGCGGAAACTGTTCAACACACAATGTAAAAAGACAACATGTTCAAGACTGAACGAGGTGACTATTTCATTCTACTCAAAGGAACAAAAACCGACAGTGAAAGAAAATGGGGAGACAGAAGAATATACCCCAAATGAAGGAACAAGAAAAAAACTCCCAAGAAATATTCTAATAAAATAGAGATGGGCAATTGAACAGATAAAGAATTCAAAGCAAACAGTCATAACAATGTTCAATAAACTTGAGTATAGAATAGAGGAACTCAAGAGAGTGCTTGAACAACAAGAAAATGTAATAAGCTCATCTGGCTTCAGTGCCGGGTCATAAATATGACCCCATGATTGCTGCTTGAGCCCAAAAGTCACTGGCTTATAGCCCAAGTTGCTGGCTTGAGCAAGGGGGTCACTGAATTGGCTGGAGTCCATAGCCTGGCCAGTCCTTGCATCCCTAGGGCTGGCCCCAAGTGTCGCTTTTTTAAAAAGACTTTATTTATTCCATTTTTAGAGAGGAGAGAGAGCTAGAGAGAGAGAGGAGGAGCAGGTAGCATCAACTCCCATATGTGCTTTGACCAGGCGAGCCCAGGAATTCAAACCGGCAACCTCAGCATTCCAGCTTGATGCTCTATCCCAGTGTTTCCCAACGTGGGGCCCACGCCCCACAGGGGGGCAATTTGATAGTTAAGGGGGGCAATTTGAAAATGGACCTGACACGACTTTAACTCTTTTGCCCCAGGCCATTTAAATGCAATGCTAGATATCGGTGCCAAATTTAACAAAAAATGCAATTCTTAAATAATTGTGGTAAATAATTATTAAGTATAATTTTGTTTGACGAGACCAAAATATCAACTGGATGATTGGCGTCGTCAAGTAAACTTCATCCTGGGTTCACCGTGGAGCGCGCCGTCTGCCATGGGGAACCTCGAACGTTTTAAAAACTCTCTAAACAACGCAGTTTTTTGCACCTAATTGGCCCATTGCATCTTCTGTAGTGTTTCACATCATTCAGTAGGTGTTAATTTGAAATAAGTGTCAGTCAAAACTGTTGTAAAAGCTCGTTGATTTAATAAATATACATATATATATTGTATAGATATAATTGGTAAGTATTTGATTTTATTTTTATCAATATTAAACTCTTTATTAAGTACTTCTTGCATCGGGGCTAGAAAGCAATAATATTTTATAATATTTAAATATTATTAGGGCTATAATAGTGAATGCATGACAATTTTAATTTTAGAAGCATAACTTTCCAGAAAATTTTGTCAAGTGGAAAAAATATACATACCTATTGATTTGCAGTGGTAGTGTAGTAAATGTGTTATATACATTTAAATAAATGTGAATTTTTAGTATACATTTACTCTATGTCACATTGAATATATTTTAACACATATTTTAATATTAGTTTTAATTGATCTTATTTTTATTTCTTATAACACATAGTATAATGAGTGGTACAAGCAAGAAAAAAACCTCGTCAATATTTGGAGGAATATTTAAATTTGGGTTCATACCTGCTGGTCATGATGAGTAGATTCATTTTTGTTTTTTATGCCAGCAATGCTTGACCAACGAATCAATGAAATGAGGTCATCTTGAGGTGCATTTGAAGCTGAAACATAGTGCTCATATTAATTCAGATTTGAGTTACTTTAAAACTTTAAAGAAAAATTTTTTTTAAAGAAAATTTTTGAAAAAATAACAACATTAAAGTCCTATTTACTGCTCATACTTCAACTAATAATCGTGTTCTTGAGGCTAGTTATCAAATTTCTTTATTCATCGCTAAAACTGGAGAAAATCACAGTATAGGAGAGAATTTAATAAAACTATCAATATCAGCATTTCTTAAAATGGTTCTTGAAACAGATGACAAAGATGTAAAAGCTATGTCACTCAGTAACAATTCTGTTAGCAGAAGAATAGACGAAATGAGTGAGGATATTGAAAAACAACTTATTGAAAAGCTGAAAACAAGAAAATTCTCCTTGCAAATGGATGAATAAACTTTGAGAGACAGCGAGGCATCATGAACAAGAGTGTGGTGGTTACCAGGGGTGGGTGGAGGGAGGACGCAGGAGGGAAGGAGGGAGAGTGTTAGGGGAGGGGGAGGGGCACAGAGAACTAGATAGAGGGTGACAGAAGACAATCTGACTCTGGGCGAGGGGTATACAACATAATTTAATGACAAGATAACCTAGACATGTTTTCTTTGAATATATGTACCCTGATTTATTAATGTCATCCCATTAACATTAATAAAAATTTATTTTAAAAAAAGAGACAGGCAGTATTGATAACTTATGTAACATATATTGATAAAGGACATTTTGCTGAAGAAATGTTCTGTAAAAGATTAGAAAGCACCACTACCTCCAAAGATATATATATATATATATATATATAGCGCTAAAAAACTACTTAGATGTCAATGATATACCAATGAAAAATATAATATCTTGTGCTGCAGATGGTGCTCCCAATATGACAGGCAAGAGAAATGGCTGCTTAAAATTGATGAAAGATGCGAATCTAGAAATGATTCTTGTGCATTGTGTTATTCATAGGGAAATCTTGGTAGCTAAAAACATCTTGCCTGTTCTGAATGAAGTATTACATACAGTAATAAAGTGTGTTAATGCTATTAAAGCTAATGCCAAATGTGAGCGTCTTTTCAAGCTATTTTGTGAAGAACAAAATGAAGACCATGTGAGACTTTTACTTCATACTGAAGTAAGATGGCTATCTAAAGGAAACTGTTTGAAAAGATTTATGGAACTGTTTGATACTCTTAGTGATTTTTTAAGCGACAAACCTGAAATGAAGTATCTGTTAACAATAGATGGTAAAGCATTTGTGAGTTATTTAGCCGATATCTTTGAAAAACTAAATATATTAAATAAGCAACTTCAAGGAACAAATAAAACTCTTGTCGATGCAAAAGCAAAGATATTTAGTTTCATTACCAATATTGAGTTATGTCAGAAACATATTAACAACAAAAACTTTAAACAGTTTCATTGGCTCCAAAAATGTGAAGTAACTGATTGCGCTTTATTTGTTATTGTCAATCATTTGAATATTCTATCGGCTGATTTAAAAGAAAGATTTTCTGATTTAAAACAAATTGATTTCCCAACATGGATGATGCAGCCAATGTTAGTGGATTTGTCTGATATATCAAATATGCAGTATCAAGAAGAACTCGCAGAATTGCAAAATAATGAGTCAGTTAAAGCTTTATGTAATATCAAAGGAGCGATGGCATGGCTTTGTGAGGAAACAGAAATCAAATACCCAAATTCAACCAAATGTGCAAAAAAACTATTGCTACCATTTCCATCTTCATTTTTAGCTGAATGTGGATTTAGTGCTGTAAATGATTTACTGGTAAAAAACAGAAATCGTCTGGATATAACACAACGTGGAGACTTGAGACTAAAGCTAACCAAATTGGAACCTAATATAAAGTCTCTGTGCAGCAAGCATCAAGCGCAAGGATCACACTAAATTAAAATAATAAATTAATATAGAAAAATCTGTATTAAAATTATTTGGAATTTAAATTTCTGTTTTTCATTATATGTTTTGAAATCTTACTGTGTTTTGTTAACAATTTCATAGTGATTTCTTCCTAGAACCTATCATTTATGTTTATTAAGTGAACAAATCAATTTTTTAATGTTAAAAATTATGTATGTTACATAGGGGGAAACATAAAAATTTTAGAAAGGTTAAGGTGGGGCATGGCACAAAAAAGGTTGGGAAACACTGCCCTATCCCCTTGCGCCACCACAGGTCAGGCCCAATTGTCGCCTCTTAAGACACCCTATCGCAAGAGCACACGCAGGCGTGCAAGTGAGCACCCATGCGCCCAGCAGGCAGCCTCAGCGCTGTCTCCCACACAGACACATTGGGGCTGATCATGCGCGCTGGCCGGAGTGTGGACGTGGAAAGGAGCCCATGGGGTAGCGCTGAGGGAGCAGCAGGGAGGGCATGGTGGGTTGGGGGCAGCCAGGACCCAGTGGGGCGAGGGGCGGTTCTGCCGGAGACTGTACAAGGTCATGTGGCTGCATCTTCCCCCAGCCACCCAATGACTTCAGAGACATCTGCGCCTACTTATTCCAGAAGGGTGGCCGCCTTGGGCAACTGGGAGAAGGCGCGCTGCTGCGCAAAGGTGTTGGGGCTTGAAGACCAGGCTGGGACCGTGGGGCAGCACACAGGTGGCCTGAGTGTCGGCATTGTTGTTGGGAAGATATTATGCTCACTTTGTTAAAGATGACTTAACTGGATAATAAAGGTAACTTAACTGGATAGAAAGTCCATTTTTTTAACATAACACTTTCTTCTTACTTCTTTTTTTAAAATTTTTAAAAATTTTCCTGACCTGTGGTGCTGCTCACGAGGGAGCCCATCACCCAGGTGATATTAATGTGTGTTGGGGGCAGGCTGTGGGCAGGCAGGATCCTTATATCTTGCAGCTTGGTATTAGGACTAAGCCAGGGGTTAGAAACCTTTTTGGCTGAGATAGCCATGAATGCCACATATTTTAAAATGTAATTTTGTGAGAGCCATACAATGACCCATGTATGTTACAGATTAGCCAATAAAAGTTTGGTGTTGTCCTGGAGGACAGCTGTGATTGGCTCCAGCCACCCACAATCATGAACATGAGTGGTAGAAAATGAATGGATTATAATACATGAGAATGTTTTATATTTTTAACGTTAATATTTTTTTATTAAAAATTTGTTTGTGAGCCAGATGCAGCCATCAAAAGAGCCACATCTGGCTCATGAGCCATAGGTTCCCGACCGCTGGACTAAGCCCTTTCCACCCTTTTTGATGTGGGGTGGTACAATCCCATCCTGCTTCAGATAAGTGACTTTGTATCAGAGATTTCCTTGTTTGTATATTGGATTAATGGTTTTGGTTTCTACACTATAAAGTGGGACAGACCAGGAGCTTGCTCTCTCTCAGTTCCTGAGATTAGCATTAGAGAGGAGAGCAGAGAAAGGCCACATGGAGGAGAGGAGAAGTAGCTAAGATGGCGGAGTGCTGAAGGAAAAGCCAGTTGGTGCTGAGTTTTTGCAGAGAGAAGGAGATGGGAACAGAGGTGAATAAGGCTGGTGAGCTAGAAACCTTTGATTCTAGAAACTCTGATAAGTCAGTAGCTTTGTGAGCACTGAATGAGTGGGTTTTTGAGCCCAGTGTATGTTTTACTTGCCCACTGGGTGCAAGCTAAGATTAAACATGATGGCCCACCAGTGTTTGGCTCTGTTGTTTTTTTACTGACTGTCCGAATCCAACGCAAACCAGCATGGGCCAGGCGGCTGTGATGGTGGTCATGGATTCTGGCTTTACATGCTCCTTCAAGTGCTTCCTTTTGGGGACCACTATTTTGTTTCTCCCCAGGCCTCAGAGCCCCTGGGCCCTCTTTCATGGGTCACCGCAGGCAGACCACCAGACCCCCTGCAGAGGACACTGAGGACTCACATGAAAAATGGACTCAGAGGTGCCGAGGTGAGGGGCCGCAGGCATGATGCTTCCCTTTAGAAACCGACCTGGGTTGAGATCCCCAACCTCTCAGCAGCTAATGAGGGACAAAGCTTGCATTTAGCAAACAAGTGAGATGAAAACAGTACAGTTTGCAGTAAGGATGATTCGCTACACTGCTTCCAAGTGTAAACAATTATACATGTTTATACATGTGTTAATGAGCAGGAACGGTATAAAAGTATAAAAGCACATAAGGAATAACTCATTCAGAACACTTGTCATCACAAGAGGAGGAGGAAGTTCTGGCAGGTGAGCAGTGCTCCAGGACAGGGTTCCCTGTGCAGCGCCAGGTACATTGCAGACAGAAAAGGATTAATCATGGTGATTAAGGCAGCTGTGGTTGTGGGCCAGGGTAAGGACCATTGTATCAGGCCCTGTGTCAGCCATCTCTTCAGTGTGTCTGGTTTCATGAGGGTGTGGTCAGTAAGGTCCTTCTGCTTTCATGGGTCTAGCATTGAAACACAGCTGAAGTCCAGATGTGATCTCTAACTTGATGCAAATGGTTTCTGTGGTCCACAGACCTGAGGCTTTGTTCATAAGACTGTTTGATGCTGACTAGACTTTAATGATTAAGGAAGGGTAAGGATGGCCAAATGTGTAAGGGTGAAAGTATAGGAAGGAAAGCAGCCCTGACCAAGTTGCTTAATTTGTTAGAGTCGTCCCCATACACCAAGGTTATGAATTTGATGTCCACTCAGTGTGCATATAAGAATCAAACATTGAAGCCTGACCAGGTGGTAGCACAAAGCATAGAGCATCATCTAGAACAATGAGGACTCAGGATTCAAACCCCAAGGTTGCGGGCTTGAAAGTGAGTTCACCAAACTCAGTACATGGTCGCTGGCTTGAGTGTGGGACCGTAGACATGACCACATGGTCATTGGCTTGAAGCCCAAAGTTGTGGGCATGAGCCCAAGGTTGCTGGTTTGAGCAAGGGGTCACTGGCTCAGCTAGAGTCACCTAGTCAAGGCATGTATAAGAAAGCAATCAATAAACAAATAAGATGCTGCAGCTATAGGTTGATGATTCTCATCCCTCTCCTTTTCTGTCTGTCTCTCTAGCTAACAAAAAGAAAAGAAAAAAGAAAAAATAATCAACCACTAAATGCATAAATGAGTGGAACAACAAATCAATGTTTCTGTCTCACTCTCTTCCCTCCTCTCTCTCTAAAATTAATACAAATTTTAATTTATTGATTTTAGAGAGAGGAATGAGAGAGAGAGAGAAAAAGAGAGAAGGCGGAGGCAAACAGGAGCGGGAAGCGTAAACTTGTAGTAGTTGCTTCTTGTATGTGTCTTGATCAGGCAAGCCTGTGGTTACAAATTGGTGACCTCAGTGTTCCAGGTCACTGCTTTATCCACTGTGCCACCACAGGTCAGGAAAATTTTTAAAAATTTTAAAAAAAGAAGACAGAAAGAAGAAAGTGTTATGTTAAAGAAATGGACTTTCTATCCAGTTAAGTTACCTTTATTATATTTTTGACATGAACGACCAATTTCTTTTTGTTTGTTTTTTATTATAGTGTGAGATAGAGAGAGAGGGAGGGACAGACTGGCTGAAAGAGAGAGAGATGAGAAGCATCAATTCTTCATTGAGCTCCTTAGTTGTTCATTGATTGCTTTCTTATATGTGCCCTCATTGGGGGGCTACAGTACAGTGAGTGACCGCTTGCTCAAGCCAGCTACCTTGGACTTGAGCCAGCAACCATGGGGTCATGGCTATGATCCCACGCTTAAGCTGGAGACCCTATGCTCAAGCTGGTGAGCCTGCACTAAAGCCAGATTAGCTGAAACTTAAGCCAGCAGCCTCAGGGTTTCAAACCTGGGTCCTCAGAATCACAGTCCATCCTCAAGAAGCAAGACCCTCTGGACAACACTCTAGATGAAAATTGGGTAAGAGAAAAAAATTTGTAGATTTCAGTCCCTCTAAGTCCTCTAGACAGACTAATAATTATGGCCTAGGTATGTGGGATAGACTTTGGATAGGCCTGGATTTAAGCTCTACTAAACCGAGAGTGAATTTAGCACTGGAGCTTTGGGCAAATCTTACAGATTCTCTGAGCTCTTGAATGCTAATGTGTAAGGTGAAGATACATGCATATATTCTTTGACAGTATTCGATTTAATTTATTTCTTTGTGTATATATTTGTTTACTTTTTAGGTAAAATGAGGGGAGATAGTGAGGCTGACTCCCATATACACTCTTTCCAGGATCTACCTGGAAACCCCATTTCTCGAGTACTGAGCTATTTTTTAGCACCTCAGGATGATGTGCTCTGGTTAACTGAGCCATCTTCAGCACCCAGGGCCAATACTCAAAACAATTGAGCCACTAGCTGCAGGAATGGAAGAGGGAGAGAAAGGAAAGACAAAGGGGTGGAGAAGATGGTCGCTTTTCCTATGTACCCTGACCAGAATCACACCCGGGACATACACTGGGCGAACACTCTATCCACTGAGCCACTGGCTAGGGCTTAAATTCAATGTAAAATAACTGACAGATACACCTTGTCCAATAAATACATCTCTGATAATAGCAACCATATGCTGTTGGTGTTGTATAGCAGGCCTTTCCTAAATGCCTTACATATACTGTGCCCTTAATAAATATTTTATGAATAATTAAATGTAGGGAAGTTAAACCTTATAATGGGAAGATATAAAAACAAATATTGCATTGGTCATCTGTAGTCAGTGTAGAGGCTTACTATTATAGAGGCTCTCTGAGCCAATATTTTACAAAGGAAAATACCAGAGTATACAGAAGGACATGTGATAATTTGATGAGAGGAGACTGTGTGTTTTCTGATAACATAGGGACTAACACTCCAGCCTCCATTCAACTCATTCTTCTCCAACTTAGAACTCATGAGAAAGGAGACTGAAGTAAAGATGTATAGTCTATGAGAAAGAAAAGGCCATGTGCACCAAGAGGACAGCAAGCCCCAGGATGATGACTACCTCTGTAAGTGACCCTCAGAAGCATGTTATCTCTTCATACAATAATATTGTCTGGTCATTTAAGCATTCCTGTTCTCTATGGACTTGCCCTACAGAATTGAGGCTCAATAATGTGAGTGCCTGGGCTCTCTCTGAAGCTCTATATGTCCAGGAACATGCACTACACCTTCCCTAATCCCTGTTGCTCTCACCCCCAGATTGTGAGAAGTGTCAGAACTTCTTCATTGACAGTTGTGACGTGCATGGGTCCCCTACATTTGTAAAAGACAGTGCAGTAGATAAGGGGCATCCAAACCACGCAGCCCTCACTCTGCCCCCTGGGTTGAGAATTAGAGCATGAGGCATCCCTGAGGCTGGTCTTGGAGTGTGAAACGATGCATCTGCTCTGCCAGAGGATCTGCACTTTGGCCCTTATGAGGGCCAGATTACAGAAGATGAAGAGGCAGGCAACAATGGATATCCTGGCTGGTGAGAAACATTTACCTCTTTCCCTTTCTTGTGGCTTTCCACATCACTCCCATGGCTTGGTGGGACCTGCCCTTCTACATACTAGGACATGGATGGAGACAATATGGTTAGTTCTGGGTACAAGTGCACTTTTCACACTATGAAACTCCTGATAAGTATCACAGGTTAAGTGGAAGTAAAGTGTTACAGACACAAAAGAATGCCTCCTTTTAGACCTGAGTGGACAGGTCAACTCAGATGTGATGAGTAAGAAAAGTATCATGTGGTCCAGAGTGGCAATGCATGCAAGCTGAAAGAGTTTTGTTGACAGTAGGGTAAAATAATTTCTCTATTACCTGCTCATCCAAAAAAGTCTTTATATTTTCTTCCTGAAATGCAGATCACCAAAGGGAGAAACTGCCATGAGTATGTGGATGGGAAGGATGAATCCTTGGCCAACTGGATGAGGTAAGGCCAATAAGTTTCTGGGAGTCACGGAGAACACTCATCCCTCTCAGGCCCATACATCTTTCCTTCTCATCATGCCTCCTCTCAGTGGTCTCCCTTAATCCTCTGATCCTCTTTTTTCTCCCTTCAGTGCTCTTTCAAGGCAGGAGGTATTTAGATTAAAAAAAGGAGATAAAAATAAAGCATATGTCCTCAAAATATAAATCTTTATGCTAGACAAAATTTAGGCACTGGATAAAAAATTTTGAGGGCTTGGATTATACTTTAATTGATCTAATGAACATTATTTAAGCAAGCCCTTACTATATTCCAGTTCAGAGGAAGGTATTCATTATTTAAACAGATCATATAACCCATCTTCTTATAGAGGATGAATTGCAGACAGAGTGAAACAATTAATTTTAGAAATGTTTAACTATACTTTTCTATTTTTTGAGAATCACACAGTGCCAGGATATCTAAACCAGGATAGCTTAAAACTGTGAAGGCAGCAAATGATCCCAGTCTCACTTCTAACTAGAACTGAGTTCTGAAGCCTGCAGAGCAATGATCATTGGCCACTTCCTTGAGGGGCTCTTTCATCAGAAGCTACAGAATGTGAGTAAGCTATTATTGTTCTTTATGATTTTGCTAAGACAAAGAGAGCTCCAAGTCCTGATCAGTTGGCTCAGCAGTAGAGCATCAGCCTGACTGTGGAAGTCCAAGATTAGATTCCTAGCCAGGGCACAGAGAATTGCTCATCTGCTTTTTTGTCCTTCCCCAACTCCTTTATCTCTCTCTTTCCCTCCCGCAGCCAAGGCTCTATTGGAGCAAAGTTGGCCCGGGTGCTAAAAATGGCTTCATGGCCTCCACCTCAGGCACTACAATGGCTTCAGTTGAAGCAGAGCAACACCCCAGAAGGGCTTAGCATTGCCCCCTGGTGGGCATGTCAGGTGGATCATGGTCGGGCTCATGCCAGAGTTTGTCTGTCTCCCTCTTTGTTTCTCACTTCAGTGGGGCAGGGAGACCTCCAGGTTTTTGGGGGAACCTGGTGAGGCATCAAATGCTGCCTAAATAAAATTTGAGAATAATGGAGAAAGGCCTCTCAAGAAAAGATGGACTTGGGCTGAGTATTGAATGAAGTGAACTAATCTAGACACAGAGTCCAACATCAAGTAGCAAGTTATGTGATGTAAAACAACCTGAGTTAGTTTGGAAAAGCTAGTGGTCACTGGAATTTATGGCCAATCAGGGTGGAGGTTATGTCTGAAATTGGCTTTGGAAAATGGTATTAGGAAGGATGAGCACCATAAGCAGGACCTGGACATAGGAAGTCATATGACATTGTGACAGGCTCAGACATTAAACAGAAGGTTCTCTTGGGAGCACTGTGGGAGTGAGTGACATCAGAGCCCGACTGTCAGGTGCAGAGCTGGACATGGATCTCAGAGGCAGTAGGAATTCATCGCCTGTGTGTTTCTTTTCTTTCACCTGCCTCAATCCCAGGTATGTGAACTGTGCCCAGGATGATGAAGAGCAGAACCTGGTAGCCTTTCAGTATCATGGGCAGATTTTTTACCAAACCTTCTGGGTCATCAAGCCAGACTGTGAGCTGCTAGTCTGGTATGGTGATGACTATGGCCAGATGCTGAGCATCAAGTGTGGCAGCAAGGAGAAGAGACAGTTCACAGCAACTAGAGGTGGGCACAACTGTTCTTCAAAATGAAAAAAAAAAGAGAGAACTCTTCTTAGGAATTTTCATGGTACACTCTAAAGTCAGTAAAATATTGAATCAGATGCTTTAGAAATTAAGAATTCATTTCATATTCCTTTGATTCTTAGGTTAAATCTTTATATTTTTTATTTTGATTTAATTTTTTTAAGTGAGAGAAAGGGAGATAGACAGATTTCTTCATATGCCCCGACCAGGATCCACCCAGCAACCCAAGTCTGCGGTTCATGCTCAGACTAGCCTGAGCTACCCTCAGTGCCTGAGGTCAACACTGAACCAACTGAGATATCAAGCTGATGATCAAACCAATTGAGCTACTGGCTGTGGGAAGGGAAAGAGAGAGAGAAGGAGGAGAGGGAGGAGAAGAGAATCTGATAGTTGCTTTTTGTGTGTTCCCTGACTGGGGTTCAAACCTGGGACATCCACATGCTTGGCCAACACTCTATGCACTGGTAAAACTAGGCATGGGCCTGTTTTCTGATGTCCACCCCTGTCTAGTGTATAGGGTTACAGCAGAGTTTCAATAGATGTCCAGAAGCCTGGAATGCAGTGCTCTGATCCAAGCTGAGACACTGGGGACCTTCCTGAGTGAGGTGGGATGATTTTGCTGTTCTTGGCTATAGGGAGGCTTATTCTCTAAGATTTGCTTTGTTAATTTTTGGAGAATAAACTTCAGTGGGGAATCCTCTCAGAGATTACTTTATCTCCTAGTGAGAGAGGATTATGGATTAGCTGGAGAGGAATAGGAGTCAGCAATGTAAGAAGTATGATTGGGGAACCTGGCTGGATAGCTCAGTTGGTTAGAGCACCATTCTGTATACCAAGGTTGAGCCTGGTCAGACCACATACAAGAAATGACCAATGACTGCATATCTAGGTAGAACAATGAATAAATGTCTCTCTGTCTCTTCTTCTTCTTCTTCTTCTTTTTTCTCCTCATCCTTTCTCTTCTTCTTCTTCCTCCTCCTCTTTTTCTCTCTCTAAAATCAATCAATTTTTAAAAAGTATGGTTGGGGATTTATTTTGAAAGAGGACTTCCTATTGTATATGAAATGGGCTGACACTGAATAAAATCAACTATGAATATTTTATGTGAAGCTTGAGAAAGGACATGTTTTTAGTTTGTCATCTGTTTGCTACTTGATAGTCCCACATCTGGCAATGTGTAGAAAGAACTCTTAATGTGGGCTTTCTGGATTTCTAAAGAAGATATAGTACATAAAAATGAAAAGAGAAAACAGACTGTAAAGAAACACTTTGTGGGAGAAAGAGATTACACTGTCAACCCCATAAGAATGACTCGTGGGACAAGTCTTAACAAAACATATGGCCCAGGCAGCCTTTTAAACATCTGTCCTGACCAAATTTTTTTTTCAGCAGAACCACAGCCAGAGATACACCCATGTCCCTCCTGCTCTCTGGCCTTCTCCAGTCAGAAATTCCTCAGTCAACATGTGGGATGCAATCACCCCTCTCAAATTCTCCCAGGAACATCTGCAAGAAATCACCTCCAATCAGAGGATCCCTGCCCAGAGGATCCAAATCAGCAGCAGCAACATACTGATACACACAGCTGGAATGACAAAGCTGAAGGTCAAAAGGTCAAAGAAAAGTCCAAACATTTGCTTAAAAGAACCAGGCAGAGGAGGATTTCAAGGGCTTTTTTCAAACCTCTCAAAGGACACCTGGAAAGCTCTAGAGAGCAAGAGAGAATGATGCAGGAAGTGCCCAGCAGAGTCCAGAATGTGTATTCTGTGGACACAGAAAAACTGTCTATGAGAGTAGGAATGTCGAGAATTGTAGCTGTCAAGTATGGAGAGTGTGGGCAAGGCTTTGATGATGGGTCACATCTCCTCAGACACCAGAGGACACACTCAGGGGAGAAGACTTATGTTTGCAGGGAGTGTGAGCGAGGCTTTCTAAAGAAGTCACATCTCCTTAGACACCAGAGGACACACCACTTAGGGGAGAAGACTTATGTTTGCAGACAGTGTGAGCGAGGCTTTACACAGAAGTCACATCTTCTCACACACCAGAGAACACATTCAGGGGAGAAGCCCTATGTTTGCAGAGAGTGTGAGTGAGGCTTTACACAGAAGACACATTTTCTCACACACCAGAGAACACACTCAGGGGACAAGCCCTATTTTGCAGAAAGTGTGTGTGACGCTTTTCACAGAAGTCAAATCTTCTCACACACCAGAGAACACATTCAGGGAAGAAGCCCTATGTTTGCAGGGAGAGTGAATGAGGATTTACATGAAAGTCACATCTCCTCAGACACCACAGGACACACTCAGGAAACAAGCCTTATGTTTGCAGAAAGTGTGTGCAATGCTTTTCACAGAAGTCAAATTTTCTTACACACCAGAGAACACACTCAGGGGAGAAGCCCTATATTTGCAGGGATTGTGAGCGAGGATTTACACAAAAGTCAGTTCTCCTCAGACACCAGAGTACACACTCAGGGGCAAAGCCCCCTGTTTGCAAAAAAGGTGAGTGAGTCATTAGCATTAACTTGTACCTCCACAGTCATAGCCACCACACAGGTCATACCTCAGCTCTGAGGGGACTTCAGAGGAAGGCTACTGACCCCTTACCCTCCTAAGATTGTAATTAGTACAGAAGTAACTGGTTAAACAAGTTCTTCACTTTCATAACAAGAGATGACCTTGACAAATAGTTCCTTAAGTGCTACTGAAATGTCAACACCAATCTCCTCCATGGTCTCTTGGACTCTTGTTCTAATATATCTTATCTTTATAAAACTATGATGCCCATATACCTCATTCCCCCCCTCCCCATCACTGAAAGCAGAGAGTTCCCAGAGGGCCATAGAGAACTCACACTGTCAAACACAGAAACTCAACCCTGGAAACGTGGAAGTCTGGAGTCAATCTACTTAGGTTACTGCCCAGTGAGAGGGATTTGAGACAGTCTTACTAGAGAAAGGGATTTTCTTGACTCCCTGGGAAGTGGAGTTTCTCTCCTAGTAGGCTCATCACCCTCCTCCCTTGGCTTCTCTTGGTTCCTTGTCCTGGATTTCTCTGACCTCTGTTATCCCAGTGGTGAAAACCAGGGAGAAATATGTGCATGTCCATATGCCTGGCTCTGTATGGGCACCTGGTCTCCCTCACTATCTCTTCACTGTCCCTTCAGGGTGAGAATCTCATGGTATACACCACATGGACTCCAGATCATTCCATAGTGGGTATGAATCTCTGCTCTGCTCTCACCAGCTGTGCGACCTAAGGCTAGATTATCAACTTCTCTGTGCCTGTTTTTTAATCTATAAAATGGGAATGGTGTTTGACTAGGCAGTGGTGCAGTGCATAGAGCATTGGACTAAGATGAGGTGGACCCAGGTTTAAAACCCCAAGGTCGCTGACCTGACCTCTGGCTCACCAGCTTGAGTGCGGGAATGTAGGCTTGAGTGTGGAATCATAGACATGACCCCATGGTCACTGGCTTGAAGCCCAAGGTTGCTGGCTAGCAAAGAGTCACTCGTGCTGTAGCCTCCTGATCAAGGCACATATGAGAGAGCAATCAATGAACAACTAAGGTGTCCCCCCAAAAAATTGATGCTTCTCATCTCATTCTCTTTTTGTCACTATCTGTCCCTCTCACACACAAAAAAATTGCTTCTCTCTCTCCACACTCTAACGTAAATAAAATAAATAAACAAAAAGAGTAGGCTCGCCTGAATAAGGCATAGATGAAAGTTGATACTTCCTGCTCCTCCCCTTCTCTCATCTCTCTATCTCCAATCTTCAAAATGAGTTTTAAAAATAAATAAATGAAATAGAAATTGCTACACTATCAGTCTCCAGGATTAGAGATCTTCATTCCAAACGATTGAAGTCATTTTGGTTTGGATAGTCTTAAAAACTCCCAGTTTTCATGTTTCTTACTTAAACAAGACCAAGTGCCTAACCTTGTAAAAATAAGCTCTGCCTGATATATCGTTAGGAAATGGCAAATTCAGACTACTATAGTATAGCACTCACATCTATTAGAACTGCTAAACTCCAAATATGACTGTACCGATGTTCTCATGCATTCATTATTTCTTAGATGTCTCCTAAGGATTAAGCCTACAACCTTGGTGTATCAGAATGACACTCTAAGTAACTAAGCTTCCAGGCCAGGGCATAACCATAAATTTTATCCAACTCTCATTTAGGGATAGAAAATACCTTTTTCGGAACCAATAGATTACCACACACAAAAAAATCAGTAGAGATAGAAAACGTACTTAACATAAGCAGATAAGTGGATCACCTGAGGAAGGAAGGGACAGGCCCCCTCTTCACTGAGGAGGAAGAAACAAGAAGAATGCAATGGAAGGGAGTCTGCAGGGGTAACTGAGTCAGACAGTTTTAGGTTAACTACTTCCTATAACCATGATGGTGAACCTATGACATGCGTGTCAACACTGAAACGCGTAGCCATTTTCGATGACACACTGTCGCATACCAAAGAAGCATGGGGCCACATGCTGAGAAGGACGTTTTATCCTTGGCTCCTGAATGGCCAGGTGCAGTAGCCAAGGATAAAGCATTTGCTGTAGTGTAGACACTCTGTGCCAGAGGTCTGTAGGCCAAAACAACAGAACTCTGACACTGAGCCTCTAGTTCTGGGACTTCTTGTTAGGCCATTTTTCTCGAAGTGACACACCACCCAAGTTATGCTTGTTTTTTATTTTGGTGAATTTTGACAAACCAAGATCAAAAGACTGCCCATCACTGTCCTATAGTTCTCTGAAAGGGTGCCTGGGGCCACTTGCTACATAGAGCAAAGAAGATAGAACTTATCTGAAAACCCCTTTCCCTTTTTTTTCTCAAAAGCTTTTAAGAAACCATGTTTACATACCTTAATTAAAAATTCCAACACTTATGCTCTGATTCCACCTAAATCCACCCTCTCATCCTGGAGTCATGAAAGTGAGATGTACCTTTAGAAAAAGGAATCATGAGCCCCTTGCATGAATATTTTATTCTGTAAAAGATATATAAGACGTAAGAAATCTAACTTTGGAAAGCACGTGTTTGGTTGCCTCTTTGTGGGTCATACTGCTACACCAGCTAAATAAACTCTACTTTCTTCATCAAGTTGTCTGGGCGTTTTTCTCCTTCTTTGATTCCTGCAATACAACCACTGACAGATAATGCACTGCACCCACCCCACTTCCTCATGACCACCATGAAGGTCTTGTTCCCAAGATGTACACGACCAAAAGCTGAGACACAGATGAAGGACACATTTAAAAGGGACCACATTGCACTATAAAGCAAGTGGCAGCAAACTTCAAAGATTTGAAATTACATAACCCATGTTTCCTCCTCTCAAGAGAGTTAACCTTGAAATCATTAGTAACAGATAAACCAGGAAGTCCTTATACTTACACTTATAAAATAAAATATTAAATAAGCTGTAACATATAATGGAACTGGAATTCTAAAATAATTTTCTCATCTGAAAGATAATAATTTTTAAAAACATATGGTGCCCTGACCAGATAGCTCAGTGCATGGAGTGTCCTCCCTGTGTGCCAAGGTTGTGGGTTTTGTCACAGGTCTCAGCACCTAAGAGAAGTGACCAAGAAATTATTTCATGCTCCTCTCTCAAATAAATGTAAAAAATGTAAAAATCTAATGGAAAAAGCTGTGATAGACCTGCAACATGCCTAGTGCATTTCTCTCAACAGAAAGGCAGGAAAAAAAAAGAAAAACAAAGTAAAAATTCCAAGTATCTCTTCGACCATGTTTCTATTTTTCACCTAGAAAAGACTACCATTTTTAATTATCAACAATCTAATTCTGCACATCACAGTGTTTCCCTCCCATTTCTGCCTCCCATGGTGCCTCTCCGACACTGGAACCATTTCCCTCTTGCTTCCCCTCTCACCTGGCAAGCAGTGCCTTAAGGAAACTCCTCCCAAACTTGAACCAGAGGGCTGAGGAGATGATGGACATCTCAGAACACAACAAATTTCTCTAATGTGCCATTAAACCTACAAATATTGCAGCCTTCTATCAAATTTGACTAAGTGGAAACCTTGAGACTTCTCCCTGGAGCAGGTATTCTGAGTTTTATAGAATAGAATCTCCCATTCACTTGGCTCTCTTTCCCTATCCATATATACCTTCCTGCTTACATGAACACAACAATTATTACTGAACAGACACCAGAGTCCTTAGACAAATCAGGGCCCCATGGACCATAGACAATCAAACTGAGCACTGGATCAACCCTCAAACCAAAAAGGGGACTCGGCACCAAACACTCATCTACAGACTCAACCAAGACTAGGACACACCCATGCCAGAAACTGACACAGCACCTTGGACACCAGAGTCCATACATCATGCCCTATAACTGGAGCTGCTTGTGGGCCCCACACTGGAACTCAGATACGAGGCTACATGCAAAGGGACCCCAGGTGCACAGCAGAACACAGATTCAACAACAAACCCTGGAAACAGACTCCTGATCTGTAACCAATACCCCATAACCAAACTTCAGACATAGAGCCAAACAACAGACCCCACTTGCTGAATGAGAGATGCAGGAGCTGAACCTGATACTCACAATGCAAACACAGCCAGGACTCCATAAAGGGCATCTCATGACCCCTAAGTCCAAGCAGCGAGCTTCACAATATATTTCACTACCAATGGAAATGTAGAATACAGAAAAATCACTAGCAGCACTACCACATTCTACCAAACCCTACAAAAATAAATAAAAAAACTGACAGAGGGAATAGAAATAAAGCTTACCCTTAGCTAACACATGTCCATGATCTCAGCTGCAGGGCTCGCCAGGACTTAGTGTCCCAGCTATTCATGTCACATGCCTGGCTCATCGACACTGTGGGGACTTAAATAAAAAATGTCCTTATACTTTGAAAGTTCCAGCAGCTGGGCTAATAATCAAGTGAAATAACAAGAGATAGTCAATGTATAATATATGCTCAAGAGAAACTGATATACCCTGTTGTGGACCATAAATGGCAGAAAGCCATTGTAGATTTGAGGCTTAGCAAAAGGCTAAGTTCTGCCCCCCTCCACCTCCATATTTGGCTATTATGCTGAGTATTTGCACCCACTTTACTTGTTTCCTTGGGTTGCTGGAAGCAATTTATATGCCCTTCCTCTGACTCTTTGTTTGTTTTCAGATGTTGTTAGATTTCACTAATGCATCCTGTTTATGCCTTGGGAGAGTTCCTGTTTTAGCCTTGGATGTGTAACTTTGTATCAAGGACTTCCGTGATTTGCATATGGCTATATAATAAAGCAAACTGGGGCTATGGGGCACTCGGATATTGCCATCAGCATTTGAAGAGTCCTCCCAGTCCCAATTTTTCTTGATAAGTATGTTTCCTTAATTCTGCACCATTATTAGGAGCTGCTCTGGTCTGCAGCAATTCCCAAGAATACAAGACAATGAGGTCATACTGGGGGTATAGATCACTTCAAAAAACTGAATAACAGAATCTAAGATATTTTTTAAAAAATTATTGATTGATTTTAGAGAAAAGACAGAAGAGATAGAAAGGAGAAAGGAGCACAAAGCATCACCTCAGAGGAGTTGCCTCTAATATGTGCCTTGACCCAGCAAGCCTCAAGTTTCAAACCAGCAACCTCAGCATTCCAAATCAATGCTCTATCCACTGCACCACCACAGGTCAGGTCAGAAAGTTAATTTACAAAGGTGACATGGATAACATGCAGCTAATTCGAGAACATGTGACACATCTGACAGATTACTTTTTGTTGGGAAACCCCAAAACCTATTGGACACAAGAAATAAGGTAAGGGGGTCAACAAGCTGCTCCTTGCAGTCTTCATGTCTCACACTAAGGTGCTTGTACTTAAGTTCTCTTCTGAAACTGGTATGTGCATGTAAGGACCAAGAGAAGATCAGAAAATAAGCAGGGCACTAATGGAACAGGGAACTTAAGGGTTACAGGCAGGTCCTGCTCCTGTCCTGTTAGGAGTTACATGCCCAAGGTCGTTCAAGAATCAGAGACAGATAGGGACTCTGGGAAGCTGAGAGAGAAGAAAAAAAAAGGAAAAAGATACAAACGTTTGCATTTTATTGGTTAAAAGACCCTTATCAGAAGTTTAGGTTTGGAATTCGCCAATGAGCTAGACCCCAGCCCCTGTTGCTATGCTATGTGCAGCCCCCTTAGCAAATAGGTTACTGCCACATCTGCTTCTGTATTAGGCTTGCTTGCTTAGCTTATAAAAAGATTTAGCTGTAAGCGCTAGGTGTGATTCCCATCTGTAGCTCCTTGTGAGCATGGTGTCTCTGGACACCTCAGGAATTTGCCCCTGCATAGGTAAAACTGGCCAATAAAGTTACATCTATAGGTGACAGAGAAGAACACTTCAAACATATTTAAAGAGACCACAAAGCAACAGAAAGTGAACTTCACAAAGCTTCATGGTTTGAAAGAATATATAAGTATGTGTCTTGCTGTCATGGCCATGAACCTTGAAAATATTAATAAGAGGGACCTACGAGCTCTTTATGATTTTTTTTTGTATTTTTCTGAAACTGGAAATGGGGAGAGACAGTCAGACAGACTCCCGCATGCGCCCGACCAGGATCCACCCGGCACGCCCACCAGGGGTGACACTCTGCCCACCAGGGGGTGATGCTCTGCCCCTCTTGGGCATCGCTCTGCCATGACCAGAGTCACTCTAGCGCCTGGGGCAGAGGCCAAGGAGCCATCCCCAGCGCCCGGGCCATCTTTGCTCCAATGGTGCCTTGGCTGCGGAAGGGGAAGAGAGAGACAGAGAGGAAGGAGGAGGGGTGGAGAAGCAAATGGGTGCTTCTCCTATGTGCCCTGGCCAGGAATCGAACCTGGGTCCCCCACACACCAGGCCGACGCTCTACCACTGAGCCAACTGGCCAGGGCCGAGCTCCTTATGATTTAAGGCAGGCATTTCCCAAACTGTGGCCCCCTCAGGCCATTAATCCGGCCCTTGCTGCACTTCTGAAAGGGGCACTTCTTTTATTGGTGGTCAGTGAGAGGAGCACTGTATGTGGAATCCCTCCTACAGTCTGAGGAACAATGAACTGGCCCCATGTGTAAAAAGTTTGGGGACCCCTGATTTAAGGTATAAATGACATTTTTTAAATAACCCCCCAAATGCATCACAATTGGAAATATAAAATAATTTCAATTGAATAATAATTAAAATAATACATTAAAAAGCTATGTGGCACTGGCCATGTAGCTAAGTGCAGATACCATTTTCCCAAATGCCAAGGTGACAGGTGTGAGCCCCATTGTTGGCACCTAAAAGGAGCAACAAATGAGCACATAACTAATTAAAACAACTAAGTGGAGCAATGAGTAAATGCTTCTCTCTCTCTGTCTCAAATGAATGGATGAATTTGGAAAACTAATGAAACGTGGAGTGATGAATCCACAACGTGGTCACTGTGTTTCTCTAAGCAGGAAGGCAGAATAAAATGACAAACAAATGGCCCAGATCTCTATTAGGACCATGTTTCTATTCTTCAGCTGACAAGGACATCTTTATTGATCATAAACACTCTGGATTCTGAACATCAGTGTTCTCCACCCATCTTTTACTCTGATGGTGCCTCTCCTACAATGAAACCTTTTTCCTCTTGTTTCCCCTCTCACATGGCTGGCAGTGCCTTAAGAAAACTCCTCCCAAACCTGAGCCAGAGGGCTGCAGGGACAATGGGCTTCTCAGGACACAATGGATTCCTCTAATGTGCCATCAAGCCTATGAATACTGAAGCCTTCTATCAGATAAGACTAAATGGAACCTAGGGGCTTTTCCCTGAAACACATTTTCCATTTTTTGTTTGTTTTTGTTTGTCTGTTTTTGAAATGAGAAGCATAGAGGCAGAGAGACAGACTCCTGCATGCAACCAACCAGGATCCACCCAAGAAGGCCACTAGGGGGACACTGCTCTACCTATCTGGGGCATTGTTACATTGGAACCATCCTCAGCACCCAGGCCAATTTTGCTTCAATGGAGCCTCTTCTGTTGGAGGAGAAGAGAGAGATAGAGAAAAAGAAAAGGGAAAAGAGTGGAGAAGCAGATGGGCACATCTCCTGTGTTCCCTAGCTGGGAATCAAACCCAGGAATTCCACATGTAGAGCTGATGCTCTACCACTGAGCCAAGTGGCCAGGGCCCACATATTATGTTTTATAGAATAGAATCTCCAATTCACTTTGCTCTCTTTCCCCATCAGTATCTACTTTCTTGCCAATGTGAACATAACAACCAGTACTGAACAGAGCTCTTAGACAGAATCAGGACCCCAAAGATTCTAGACAACTGAAGCTGAGCACTGGACTGACTCCCAAACCAAAAAGAGGACTTGGCACTGAACACCAAACACTAGTCTACAGAGCCAACTGAGACTAGGAAACACCAATGCCAAAAACTTACATGGCACCTTGGACACCAGAGTCCATACATCATGCCCTAGAACTGGAGCTGCTCATGGGCCCCACACTGGAACTGGGACACAAGGCTATATGCAAAGGGACTTCAGACCCCAGATGCACAACAGAATACAGACTCGACCACAGACTCTGGAGACTCTTGATCTGTAACCAAGACCCCATAACCAGGAGACCTGAAGATGGCAGCGGAGTAAGCAGATGCACAGACGCCCAGCTCTCACCACCAAACTGGAATACAAATTAATTTACAAAAAATCAGCATGAAAAACCAACTCTGGACTACAAAAACAGCTCTCAAAAACCAAGGAGCAAAGAAGAAGCCACAACAAACCTGGTAGGGAATGCCTGAATCACCCCTGCTTACAGGAATGGAGGGGGGGGTGAAGCTGAGAGCCCAGAGGGGATCTCACTCCAGGGAAAAAAGCAGAAACTACTGGTCACAGCCACTTGCCTGGTGACCAGGGAGCGAGGTGTGTTGAAAGGACTGGCTTATCTCCCAAGTGGAAAAAAGAGAGAGAGGGACAGACTGTGAGGGGCAAAGGAATGCAGAAGATGACCTAAAATGCTGACTCATCCATGCTGGAGGTGGCCATAGCTGGGGGAGGGACTGATCCTTCCACAAAACAGAACTGAATTACTTCTGGATCACAGATCTCCAGACATCTCTCCAGCTCCAATCAGCACAACAAGACACAGCTGAAAACAAGAAGTGGGGAGGAGGGGCAGTAACTCAGGTCTCCATGAAGATCTGAGATACACCTCCCCCTACTGAAGCTGAGAAAACACCCTGCACCCAGAGAGATTAGTTGGTGGAAGAGGCCTTCAGAGTCTCAGGTTACAGCCATTGCATTCCTGGATACAGTTTCAAGGAAGCCCCTGCTGAGATCAGTAAACAAGACTATCACTTGTTAAGAAAACAAACAAATCAAGACTTCAAAGCGGCCCAAATCCGAAAGTGGATTACAAATAATAGCTGATACCAACCCAAGAAGACCTAGAAATAACACAATTGAAAACTGGAGGCAGACAACACCAAGCCTAGACTCAACCAACTCTACAAACAAAACACCCAAACACAGATAATGAGAAGACAAAGAAGTGCAATCCAAATGAAACCCCAAGAGAACCTTCAGGAGATGAACTGAGTAATATAAAAATAATCAAACTTCCAGATGCGGAGTTCAAAATAATGATTGTAAGTATGCTTAGGGATCTTAGAACAACAATAGATGGTCATTATGAACACCTAAATAAAGAAATAGCAAGTATAAAAAAGGATATTAAAATATTTAAAAAGAGTCAGTCAGAGATGACAAATACAATATCAGAAATGAAGACCACGATGGAAGGAATTAAAAACAGGATGGATATAGCTGAGGATCGAATCAGCAAGTTGGAGGACAACTTCAATGAAGGCAAAAAAGCAGAGAAGAAAAAAGAAAAGAGACTCAAAAAGTCTGAGGAAACTCTTAAGAGAGCTCTGTGACACATGACGAGAAATAACATCCGCATCATAGGGGTTTCTGAAGAGGAAGAGAAAGAACAAGGGATAGAGACTTTGTTCAATAATATCATAGCTGAAAACTTCCCCAAATTAATACAGGAGAAACTCTCACAAGTTCAAGAAGCAGAGAGAACTCCATTAAAGAGAAACCCCCAAAAAATCTACACCAAGACACATCATAATTAAAATACCAAAGCTAAGTGATAAAGAGAAAATATTAAAAGCTGCAAAAGAAAAAATCTATCACCTACAAAGGAGCCCTCATAAGGATGACATCTGACTTCTCAATGGAAACACTTGAGGCCAGAAGGGAATGGCAAGAAATATTCAAAGTAATGCAGAACAAGAACCCACAACCAAGACTACTTTATCCAGCAAGGCTATCATTTAAAATCAAAGGACACGGGCTCATCTGGTTTAAGCAAAAGCTCACCAGCTTGGACCCAAGGTCGCTGGCTCGAGCAAGGGGTTACTCTGTCTGCTGAAGGCCCACTGTCAAGGCACATATGAGAGGGCAATCAATGAACAACTAAGGCGTCACAACAAAAAACTGATGATTGATGCTTCTCATCTCTCCATTCCTGTCTGTCTGTCTCTATCTATCCCACTCTCTGACTCTCTTTCTGTCTCTGTAAAAAAAAAAAAAAAGAGTAAAATCAAAGGAGAAATAAAAAGCTTCCCAGACAAAAAACAACTCAGGAATTCATTACAACCAAACCAATGATGAAGGAAATGTTAGGGGCCTGTTGTAAACAGATCAAAGTGGGAAAAGAATATAGCAAAAAAAAAGAATACAGCTTTAAAGAATAAAATGGCAATAAACAACTACATATCAATAATAACCTTAAAGGTAAATGGATTAAATGGTCTAATCAAAAGACATAGGGTAGCTACATGGATAAGAAAACAGGACCCATACATATGCTGTCTACATAGACACACCTTAAAACAAAAGATGCACATAGACTGAAGGTAAAAGAATGGAAAAAAACATTTCATGTAAATGGAAATGAAAAAAAAGCTGGGGTAGCAATACTTATATCAGACAAAATGGACTTTAAAACAAAGAATATAGTAAGAGATAAAGAAGGCCACTACATAATGATAAAGGGAGCAATCCAATAGAAAGATATAACTATTCTAAATATTTTCGCACCTAATATAGGAGCACCTAAATATATAAAGCAGACTTTGATGGATATGAAGGGTGAGATCAACAGCAATACTATAATAGTAGGAAATTTTAATACCCCGCTAACATCACTAGATAGATCCTCAAGAAATAAAATTAACAAAGTAACAGCAGACTTGCCTGACCTGTGGTGGCGCAGTGGATCAAGTGTCGACCAGGAGTGCTGAGGTCGCCGGTTCAAAACCCTAGGCTTGCCTGGTTAAGGCACATATGGGAGTTGATGCTTTCTGCTCCTCCCCCCTTCTCTCTCTCTCTTCTCTAAAATGAATAAATAAATAAAATTAAAAAAAAGAAACAGCAGACTTAAAGGACACACTAGATTAACTCGATTTAATAGATAACTTCAGAACCTTTTACCCTAAAGCAGCAAAATATACATTCTTTTCAAGTGCTTATGGTACATTCTCTAGGATAGACCATATATTAGGGCACAAAAGTGGTCTCCACAAATTTAAGAAGGTTGAAATCATATCAAGTGCTTTTTCTGATCACAATGGCATGAAACTAGAAATGAACCAAAACAGAAAAGCTCAAAAATTCTCAAACACATGGAAACTAAATAGCAGGTTGTTAAATAACAAATGGATTACAAATGAGATCAAAGAAGAAATTAAGGCCCTGGCCGGTTGGCTCAGTGGTAGAGCGTCGGCCTGGCGTGCAGAAGTCCTGGGTTCAATTCCCGGCCAGGGCACACAGGAGAAGCACCCATTTGCTTCTCCACCCCTCCCCCTCTCCTTCCTCTCTGTCTCTCTCTTCCCCTCCTGCAGCCGAGGCTCCATTGGAGCAAAGATGGCCCGGGCGCTGGGGATGGCTCCTTGGCCTCTGCCCCAGGCGCTAGAGTGGCTCTGGTTGCAACAGAGCGACTCCCTGGAGAGGCAGAACATTGCCCCCTGGTGGGCAGAGCGTCACGCCTAGTGGGTGTGCCGGGTGGATCCCGGTCGGGTGCATGTGGGAGTATGTCTGACTGTCTCTCCCCATTTCCAGCTTCAGAAAAATAAAAAATAAAAAAAGAAATTAAAAAATTCCTAGAAATGAATAAAAATGAGCATATAACAACTCAAAATTTATGGGACACAGCAAAATCAGTCCTGAGAGGGAAGTTCATAGCACTGCAGGCACACCTTAAGTAAACTAGAAAAAGCTCACATAAACAACTTAACCCTGCATCTAAAAGAACTAGAAAAAGAACAGCAAGTAAAGCCCAGAGCTAGTAGAAGGAAGGAAATAATAAAGATCAGAGCAGAAATAAATGACATAGAGGCTAAAGAAAACAATACAGAGGATCAATGAAACTAGGAGCTGGTTTTTTGAAAAGGTAAACAAGATCGATGAACCTTTAACCAGCCTCACCAAGAAAAAGAGAGAGAGGCCTCAAATAAATACAATTAGAAATGAGAGTGGAGAAATAACACAACTGACGCAACAGAAATACAAAATATTGTAAGAAAATACAATAAAGAATTGTATGCCAAAAAACTAGACAACCTAGATGAAATGGACAAATTCCTTGAAACATACAATCTTCCCAAAATTATCTGGAAGAATCAGAAAACCTAAACAGACTGATTACAACAAATGAGATCGAAACAGTTATCAAAAAACTCTCCCCCCAAAAAAGTCCTGGGCCTGATGGCTTCACAAGTGAATTCTACCAAATATTCAAAAAAGAACTAACTCCTATCCTTCTCAAGCTATTTCAAAAAATTCAAGAGGAAGACTTCCAAGTTCCTTTTATGAGGTGAGCATAATTCTGATTCCAAAATCAAGCAAAGACAACACAAAGAAAGAAAATTATAGGCCAATATCCCTGATGAATTTAGATGCTAAAATCCTCAACAAAATATTAATAAACTGGATCCAGCAATATATGAAAAAAATCATACACCATGATCAAGTGGGATTTATTCTTGGGAGGCAAGGCTGGTATAATATTCGCAAATCAATCAATGTGATTCATCACATAAAAAAAAGGAAAAAAACCACATGATAATTTCAATAGATGCAGAAAAAGCACTTGATAAAATCCAGCACCCATTCATGATCAAAACTCTCAGCCAAGTGGGAATACAGGGAACATACCTCAACATAATAAAGGCCATCTATGACAAACCCAGAGCCAAGATCATACTCAATGGGCAAAAATTAAAAGCAATCCCCTTAAGCTCAGGAACAAGGCAGGGGTGCACCCTTTCACCACTCTTATTCAACATAGTTCTGGAAGTCCTAGCCACAGCAATCAGACAAGAAGAAGAAATAAAAGGCATCCAAATTGGAAAAGAAGAAGTAAAACTATCATTATTTGCAGATGATATGATATTGTATATAGAAAACCCTAAAGTCTGAGTCAAATAACTACTGGACCTGATAAATGAATTCAGCAAGGTGACAGGATATAAAATTAATACTCAGAACTTGAAGGCATTTTTATACACTGACAATGAACTGTCAGAAAGAGAATTTAAGGAAGCAATCCCCTTCACCATTGCAACCAAAAAAATAAAGTACCTAGGAATAAATTTAACCAGGGAGATTCAAGACTTGTACTTGGAAAATTATAAAACATTGATCAAAAAAATCAGGGAAGATACAAACAAGTGGAAGCATATACCATGCTCATGGTTAGGAAGAATAAACATCATTAAAATGTCTATATTACCCAAAGCAATTTATAAATTTAATGCAATACTGGTTAAAATACCAATGACTTACTTCAAAGATATAAAACACATATTTCAAAAATTTATATGGAACCAAAAAAGAACACAAATAGCCTCAGCAATCTTGAAAAGGAAGAATGAAGTGGGAGGTATTACATTTCCAGATATCAAGTTATATTACAAGGCCATTGTACTCAAAACAGCCTGGTACTGGCATAAGAACAGGCATATACATCAATGGAAAAGAACAGAAAACCCAGAAATAAACCCACACTTTTATGGACAACTGATATTTGACAAAGGAGGTAAGAGCATACATTGGAGTAAAGACAGCCTCTTTAACAAATAGTGTTGGGAAAATTAAACAGCTACCTGCAAAAAAATGAAACTAGACCACCAACTTACACTATTCACAAAAATAAACTCAAAATGGATAAAAGACTTAAATGTAAGCCGTAAAACTATAAGCATCTTAGAAGAAAACATAGGCAGTAAGCTCTCTGACATCTCTCGCAGCAATATATTTGCCAATTTATCTCCACGGGCAAGAGAAATAAAAGACAGGATAAACAAATGGGACTATATCAAACTAAAAAGCTTTTGCACAGCTAAAGACAATAAGAACAGAATAAAAAGACAAACTACACAATGGGAGAATATATATATTTGACAATACGTCTGATAAGGGGTTAATAACCAAAATTTATAAAGAACTTGTAAAACTCAATACCAGGTAGACAATCTAATAAAAAATGGGCGAAAGAAATGAATAGACACTTCTCCAAAGAGGACATACAGATGGCCAATAGGCATATGAAAAAAAATGCTCAACATCACTAATCATTAGAGAAATGCAAATTAAAACCACAATGAGATATCACCTCACACCAGTCAGAATGGCGCTCATCAACAAAACAACACAGAATAAGTGCTGGCGAGGATGTGGAGAAAAGGGAACCCTCCTGCACTGCTGGTGGGAATGCAGAATGGTGTGGCCACTGTGGAAAACAGTATGGAGATTCCTCAAAAAATTAAAAATTGAACTGCCTTTTGACCCAGCTATCCCACTTTTAGGAATATATCCCAAGAACACCATAGTACTGTTTCAAAAGAAGAAATGCACCCCCATGTTTATGGCAGCATTGTTCACAATAGCGAAGATCAGGAAACAGCCCAGTGTCCATCAGAGGATGAGTGGATTAAAAAGCTTTGGTACATATATACTATGGAATGCTACTCAGCTATAAGAAATGATGACATCGGATCATTTACAACAACATGGATGGACCTTGATAACATTATACTGAGTGAAATAAGTAAATCAGAAAAAACTAAAAACTATGATTTCATACATAGGTGGGACATAAAAATGAGACTCAGAGACCTGGAGTGTGGTGTTTATGGGGTGGGGGGCAGGGGTGGAGCACAGAGAAAACCAGTTAGAAGGTGATAGAAGACAATTTGACACTGGGTGATGGGAATGCAGCATAATCAAATGTCAAAATAACCTGGAGATGTTTTCTCTGAACATATGTACCCTGATTTATCAATATCACCCCATTAAAATTAATAAAAATAAATAAATTCAAAAAAATCTCCAGAAAAAATATTTCAATTACATGGAAAGCTTGGGTTTAAATGATAGAGAATTCAAAATTGAAGTTCTAAAAATATTCAATAAATTCCAGGAGTGACATCAGAGAAATGGCATCATGTGGGGTTCTCCTAATATCTCCCCCTGAAACTTCAACAAATTCAACAAGTAGAGAAGAGAAACAATCTCAGGAGCATCTTAAATATACACACACAACAGACAAAGGTATGATTCAGTGAAAAGATGGTTGAATATATAATCTACTCTGAAAAAAATAAGACAGATAACGAAGTATTCTACTTTTCTCACTGATATGAGGAAGGGCTGCTTTCACCTAGAACTGAGAGAAATGGAGGATTTGGAACAAGGGAAAAAGCTGGGCTAGGGTGGATGATCAAGCAGAGGAGAGAGTGTGGTGGCTCAGCCTGAGATTGCGAATGCAGGGCTGGCGCAGGCTGCAGACTCTGACAGAGGTTGCTGGAGCATGTTACCCGCAGAGGCTGGTGCTGAGCGGTTGTTCCCTTTGTGTGCTCCTGGTCTGCAATCGCAGGCAGTGTGCGAGTGGTTCCACCTGGTGCCTCTGGCTTGGGCGAATGCATTCACGGGTGTAGGAGCTAGGCTCGAGATCATCAGCAGTGAACTTCTGCTTGGGCTGTAGCCAGCATTTCTATGTGGTCCCAGCTCCCTGACCAACAGCACGAAAAGTGAACAGGGCTGGGACACCTAGGTCTAAACCTGTCTGGGTGGGGTGCCTCAGTGAGCTGATACAGGTCACAAAGCACGTTCCTGCAGAGCACATTTCCAAAGGCACTGCAGAAATTGTGGGGGCTGGGCTGTGGGCTTCGAAACAGGGCACAAGGGAGAAAAGCCTGTGGAGATTAGATCTGTGGGTTGCTGAGGAATACTAGACATGCCCAAGGGCCCTTAGAAAGGCTCCTGATCAGCAATTGGCTCCCTGCCCTGCCTGCATTCACTGGCAGCTCTGATTAGCACAGCCTTACCCAGAAATGTGCTTTGAGCGGTGCTGAAGAAAGGACTTGGCAGTTCTTAGAGCCACTAGCTCTGTAAGCAGTGGCTGTGGCAACTTCACAGCTAAGTCCCTAGACTGCTAGCATAGGAGGAAGAGATGTGGAGAGAGGCATCTGGAAAACTAACTGACTCTCCCATTGTCGAAGCATGCAAACCCTAACTACCCTCCTACTGAGGTCCAGCCATGTCATTGCCATAGCAACATAAAAGAAAATCTCTACTCAAGAGCACCAGAGGGACAAAACCTGTAATACAGCACCACCTGCTGAAAAGAAAGAGAAAAAAAAGATACCTCTCAAAACCAGAAAAAAATTACATTTTTTATAACTTTTTTTTATTTTTTTTTTCAATTTGGTCATTTTATCTTCTTTCTATCTTATTATTTTCTTTTCCTATTGAACATTATTATCCATAGGTGTTATATTTTTCATTCTTTTTTTTATGAGGGTTACATTTAAAAAACCTTAACTGTTTTTTTTTCCTTTCTCTTTCTTTTTCTCTTTTTATTTTTCTGTCATTCGGTTATCATTTATCAACAAATTATTTTATTCTGGACTCATAGTTTTGTTTGTGGCATTTTGTGTGTTCTTTACTTCATTTTTATCTCTTTGTAACTTCCCCCCAGATCTGGCACCCCATTCTATAGAGTTTTGGTTCCACTTATCATCATAGAGTTTTCATTGTTTCACTGTATGTTTCCAATTTTTATTTTATTTTTAATCATTTCTTATTAGTGTTATTAACAATACCACTCTCAAATGCCATAAGAAAAAAGAAATCAAATATCATGGATACAAAAGACAAAGATGTAGCTCAGATAGATGATGAAAAATCTCTACAAAAAATTTCAATTGCTTGGAAACATTGGAGTTAAATGACAGAGAATTAAAAATTGAAGTCCTAAAAGTACTTAGGGAAATACAAGAAAGCATGGAAAGACAATTTAGAAAGCTCAAAAACAATTCAAAGAACAAAAAGAATACTTCACCAAGGAAATTGAAACTATAAAAAAGGATCAAACAGAGATGAAAAACTCAATGCATGAACTGAAAAACAAGGTTAACTAGCTTAGCTAATAGAACAGGCCAGACAGAGAAGATAACTAGTGACATCGAAGACAGGCAACTAGAGACACTACAGAGAAAAGAGGAGAGAGAGACTCACAAATAAAAAGAGAAAACCCTACAAGAATTGTATGACTCCATCAGAAAGAGCAACATAAGAATAATGGGTATATCAGAAAAAGAAGAGAGAGAAAATGAAATGGAGAATATATTCAAACAAATAATAGATGAGAAATTCCCAAGCCTGTGGAAAGAATTAGAGCCTTGAATCCAAGAAGCAAACAGAAAATACACCAAGTTACCTTAACCCAAACAGACCTACCCCAAAACACATCGTAATAAAATTATCACAAACCAGTGACAAAGAAAAAATCCTCAAGACATACAGGGCAAAGAAGAATACAGCATATAAAGGAAGGTCCATTAGGTTATTATCGGATTTCTCAGCAGAAACTTTACAAGCCAGAAGAGAGTGAACCCCAATATTAAAAGTACTGAAAGAGAGGGACTTCTAGCCAAAAATATTATATCCATCAAAGCTATCTTTTAAATATAAAGGGGAAATAAAAACATTCACAGATATAGAAAAGATGAGAGAATTTATCATCAGAAAACCCCACTACAGGAAATACTAAAGGGGATTATCCAACCAGATACAAAAAACAAAACAAAACAAAATTACAAGTAAAAACTCCAACAAGATCACAATAAAAACAAGATTAATCTGTGACAACAAAAACAAAAAAGGGGAGAGGACAAAGATGAACAGTAGCAAAGGAGGATGGAGTGCAGAAGCGCTCATGAGATAATGTACTGCAATGAATATCATATATATCTTTTTTACTACTCAATGATAACCACCTCTGAAAAAACCACTACAGAAACATGGCTTTAAAAAAGAAGAAACAGAGAAAAGAAGTATGGAGCACAACCAAACAAAAACAAATGACAGAAAAACAAAAGAGAAAAACCAAAAATAGACACAGAGTTATCAGAAAGCAATATATAAAATAGGAAACCCTCAAGTGTCAATAATTACACTAAATGTAAATGGATTGAACTCACCAATAAAAAGACAGACTAGCAGAATGCATTAAAAAAGAAAATCCAACTATATGCTGCCTTCAAGACACACATCTAAGTTACAAGGATAAAAACAAATTCAAAGTGAAAGGTTGGAAACAATTCTCCAAGCAATTAACATCCAAAGAAAAGCAGGTGTAGCCTTACTCATATCTAACAATGCTGACTACAAGACAGCAAAGGTAATCAAAGAAAAAGATGGTAATTTCATAATGATAAAGGGGATATTGAATCAAGAAGACATAACACTTCTTAATATATATGCACCAAACCAAAGAGTACCAAAGTATATAAGATATCTACTAACTGGTCTAAAAATAAAAACCAGCAAAAATACAATCATACTTGGAGACCTCAATACACCGCTGATGGCTCTAGCTTGTTCATTCAAACAGAAAATCAATAAAAAAAATATAAGCCTTAAACTAAACACTAGAACAACTAGATAGGATAGATATCTACAGAACATTTCATCCCAAAATGCCAGAGTGTACATTTTTCTCTAGTGTACATGGGACATTCTCAAGAATTGACCATATATTGGGCCACAAAACTAACATCAACAAATTCAGAAAGACTGAAATTATACCAAGCCTATTCTCTGACCATATAGCTTTGAAACTAGAATTCAACTGCAAAAAGAGGTAAACAAACCCACAAAAATGTGGAAATTTAACAACATACTTCTAAAAAATGAGTGGATCCAAGAAGAAATAAAAGCAGAGATCAAAAGATATATACAAATGAAAATGACAATATGACATATCAGAATCTCTAGGATGCAACAAAACCAGTAATAAGAGGAAAGTTCATATTACTACAGACCTATATGAACAAACAAGAGAGAGCCTAAGTAAACAACTTAACATCACATCTTAAGGAACTAGAAAAAAAAGAACAAAGGCAACCCAAAACCAGCAGAAGAAGGGAAATAATAAAATTCAGAGCAGAAATAAATGAAATAGAGAACAGAAAAACTATAAAAATAATAAAACTAGGAGCTGGTTCTTTGAAAAGATCAACAAAATTTACAAACCCTTGGCAAGATTCACTAAGGAAAAAAGAGAAAGGACTCATATAAACAAAATCCAAAATGAAAGAGGAGAAATCACCACACATATCAGATATACCAGGGGTCCCCAAGCTATGGCCCGCGGGCCATCCACACATATCAGATATACCAGGGGTCCCCAAACTACGGCCCACGATGGCCTTTTACCTGGTCCCAGTCGCACTTACAGGGATTCTGCTGGTTTCCTGATTCATTTTTCAATTGTAAGCGCTCTGGCGCTTACAATTAAAATAATGCACCCGCCGCTATACAGGAACTCTCTTTCCTGTATTGCGCTCGGCGCTCACTGTCATACCTAGATGATCACATTGCGACGTTGTATCTAGGCCTGACAGACTGAAGACTGAAGACGTTGTATCTAGGCCTGACAGACTGAAGACCGAGGCGCCAATTCCACAGCACGGCAGCAGCTGCCACACTAGGTAAATATATTATTTATTTATTTTTTAATTGGATTTTAAAAATGGACCTACATTGAGGGCAGAGACCTGAACCTACATGGGAGGCAGAGACCTGGATCTACATGGGGGCAGAGACCTGGACCTACATGGGAGGCAGAGACCTGGACCTACATGGGAGGCAGAGAACTGGACCTATATGAGGGGCAGAGATCTAGATCTACATGGGGGGGCAGAGACCTGGACCTATATGGGGACAGAGGGCATGGACCTATATAGGGGGCAGAGGGCATGGACCTACATGGGGGGCAGAGGGCATGGACCTACATTGTGGGAAGAAACCTGGACCTACATGAGAGGCAGAGGCCTGGACCTACATGAAGGTCAGAGAGCATGGGACCTATATGGAGGGGCAGAGAGCATATATATATTGGTATTTAACTATTATCAATTTGGAATTACTAGGAAACAATGATGTCAGAAAGAGAAAAATTGACTCAGAGTGCAGGATATTCAAAGAACAGTGGACTTATGATTACTTTTTCATGCAGTACAAGGAAAGAGCTGTGTGTTTGATATGTCAGAATATAGTGTCTGTGTTCAAAGAGTATAATTTGCATTGACACTATCAAACTTGACATAAAGATAAATATGATTGTTTGGTTGGAGATGTGAGAAAAGATAAAATATTAAAACTGAAAAATTCATTGTCAACTCAGCAAAATACTTTTGTGAAGCAGAAGCAGCTAAATATTTCATCACTGTGAGCAAGTTTTCAAGTTGCCAAGCTAATAGTGTGTGCTGGCAGACCATTCGTGGAGGGAGAATTTGTTAAAGAGTGCCTTCTTTCTGTTGCCAAAGAGATGTGTCCAGAAAAGGCAGACTTATTTAGTACAGTCCTTCAGGATCTACAATAACACGAAGGATTGAAGAAATGGTGGACAATTTGCATCAGCATTTGCAAAACTCTGTGAGAAAACTTTCTTATTTTTCCTTGGCACTCAACGAGAGCAATGATGTTCATGATTCTGCACAACTTCTAATTTTTATTCATGGGATGAATGACAATTTTGAAGTCACAGAAGAGCTTGCTGCACTGCAAAGCATCAAAGGAACAAGTACGGGAGAGGATATCTATGAAAAGGTTTCCCAAACTGTGAAGGATTTGGAGCTGGACTGGGCTAAACTATCCAGTGTGACAACTGATGGTGCGCCTAGTATGGTGGGGCCTAAGAAAGGAGTAATTGCTCGCATTAACCTAGAGATGGACAAACTTAACCATTCTCATACAATAGCCATACACTGCCTCATCCTCCAACAAGCGTTAAGTAGTAAATTAATGAAGTGGGACTCTGTTATGAAAATTGTGGTACATTGTGTTAACTTCATTAGAACTAATGCACTAAACCCAGGCAATTTCAGGAATTTCTGTCTGAGCTAAATGTGGCCTATAAAGATGTTCTGTACTACACCGAAGTCCATTGGCTGAGTTGAGGGAGAGTTTTGAGACATTTCTATGACTTACTTCCACAGATTACAGCTTTTATGCTTTCAAAAAACAAAGAAGTACCAGAGCTCAATGATGCAGAATGGAAATGGCACCTCGCCTTTCTGACAGATGTAACAGAGCTACTCAACAGTTTCAATGTGCAACTTCAAGGAAAAGGGAAGCTCATCTGTGATATGCAATCACATGTAAAAGCATTTGAAGTAAAATTAGGCCTGCTTATTAAACAAGTAAAGGAGGAAAATTTCTGCCATCTCCCCTTAACTCAAAATCTGTTAGCAGAAAAACCCTTGATTGCATTCCCAAAAGAAGTATGTGTGGATTCACTGAAAAAGTTGCAAAAGGAGTTCCAATTTAGATTTAAAGAGCTTCATCTCCATGAACAGGACATTGAGCTTTTCTGTAACCCATTTTCTATTGACATTGAAAATGTGGATTCAATTTACCAAATGGAACTGGCTGAACTGCAGAATTGTGACTCTCTGAAAGACGCATTCAAGTCAAACAACTTGCCTAATTTCTATGCCTCTCTCTCATCAAAGACATAGCCTAATATCAGGAACCATACCCTTAAAATGTCAACAATTTTTGGCAGCACTTATGTCTGCGAACAGACATTTTCTAGGATGAAAAATTTAAAATGTCCAACCCAATCTAGACTAACCAATGAACACTTGCATCATTTGTTGCGGCTAGCAGTGACAAATATGGAACCAGACATTGACTATCTGATTAGCCAAAAGCAAGCCCATAGTTCCCATTGAAATGTTGGTAAGTTTGTTGATTAAAATTTACTTGTTCTTTATTTTAAATTTGTTCCTGTTTTGTTTTTTTACTTTAAAATAAGATGTGTGCAGTGTGCATAAATATTTTTATAGGTTTTTTTTAGTCCGGCCTTCCAACAGTCTGAGGGCCAGTGAACTGGCCCCCTGTGTAAAAAGTTTGGGGACCCCTGAGATATACAAAGAATTATCATAGAATACTATTAAAAGCTATATGCTACCAAATTTCTAGAAGAAATGAATAAATTTTTAGAATAATACAATCTTCCTAGACTGACTCATGAAGAAGCAGACCCATAAACAGGGAGGAAATAGAAACAACTCTCAAAAACCTCCCCAAAAATAAAAGTTTAGGGCCAGACAGCTATACGATTGAATTCTACCAAACATTCATAGAAGACCTGGTTTCTATCCTTCTTAAAGTCTTTCAAATTATTTAAGAAGAAGCAACACTTCCAAACACTTTTTATGAGGCCAACATAACCCTCATACCAAAACCTGACAAGGACAATACAAAAAACAAAAACAAAAACTACAGACCAATATCTCTAAGGAGTACAGATGCCAAAATCCTAAACAAAATACTAGCAAATCAAATAAAACAACACATTAAAAAATAATACATCATGATCAAGTGGGATTCATCCCAGAAGCACAAAAATGGTTCAACATATGTAAAACAATTAATGTAATACACCATATCAATAAAACAAAGAACAAAAACCATATGATCCTGTCAATAGATGCAGAGAAGGCATTTGATAATATACAACATCTTTTAATATTCAAAACACTCAATAAAATAAGTATAGAAGGAAAATATCTCAACACAATAAAGGCCATATATTACAAACATCAGTTAATATCATACTAAGTGGTGAAAAACTGAAAGCTTTTCCAAGTTTTAGCCAGAGCAATCAGACAAGAGAAACAAATAAAAGGCATTCAGATCAGAAAAGTAAAGGTTTCACTTTTTGCAGATGACATTATCCTTACACTATAGAAAACCCCAAAGACTCCACAGAAAGACTATTAGAAACAATAAACCAATATATTGAGGTCACAGAATACAAAATCAATATACAAAAGTTTATTGCTTTTATATAAACCAACAATGAAACTTCAAAAAATTAACCCAGAAAAATAATCCTTTTGCCAGTTGCAGCAACAACAACAAAATACCTAGGAATAAACTTAACAAAGAATGTAAATGATCTAAATACTAAAAACTACAAAGCATTATTAAAGGAAAATGAAAAAGACACAATGTTTTTATGTGGAAAAATATTCTGTGTTTTTAAATAGAAAGAATCAACTTAATTAAAATGGCCATATCACCCAAAGCAATTCACAAATTTAATGCAATTTCCATCAAAATTCCAATGTTATTTATTTAAAAACTAGGAAAAAATCCCCAGGTTTGTATGGAACCATAAAAAACCCCAAATAGCCAAAGCAATCATGAGAAAAAGGAATGAAGCCAGAAGCATTACAATACATGACTTCAAATTATACTACAGAGCTACACTAATCAAAACAGTATAGCATTGTCAGAAAAATAGACACACAGACCAATGGAACAGAATCAAGAGCCCAGAAATAAAACCACATATATATGGGCAAATCATCTTCAGTGAAGGAACCAAAAACACACAATGGAGAAAAGAAAGACTATTCAATAAATGATGTTGGGAAAATTGGAAACGCACATGCAAAAGAATGAAACTTAATTACAATTTGTCCCCCTGCACAAAAGTCAACTCAAAATGGATCAAAGACCTAAATATAAGACCTGAAACAATAATTTACATAGAAGAATATATAGAAACTAAGCTTATGGACCTTGGCCGTAGAGAAAAATTTATGAATTTGACCCCAAAGGTGAGGGAAGTAAAGGCAAAAACAAATGAATGGGACTATATCAAATAAAAAAGCTTCTGCTCAGGAAAAGAAACTGACAACAAAACAAATAGCCAACTAAATGGGAGATGGTATATGCAAACAACAGCTCTGATAAGGGGTTAATATCAAATATATATAAAGAACTCATAAAGCTCAGCAACAAGCAAGTGAACAGTCCAATTAAAAAATGAGGAAAGGACCTGAACAGACACATCTCCCAAGAAGACATACAAATGGTCAACAGACAAATGAAAAGATGTTCAACTGCACTAGCTATTAGATAAATGCCAAAACTACAATGAGATCCTGCCTCACACATATTAGATTAGCTATTACCAACAAGAAACATAATTACAAGTGTTGGAGAGTCTGTGGAGAAAAAGGAACCCTCATTCACTGCTAGTGAAGATGTAAATTAGCACAACCATTATGGAAGAAAGTATGGTGGTTCTTCAAAAAATTAAGAATAGAACTACCAGCCTGACCAGGCAGTGGAGCAGTGGGACACAGAGGACCCAGGTTCGAAACCGTGAGGTCTCCAGCTTGAGTGTGGGCTTATCTGATTTGAGCAAGGCTCACCAGCTTGAGTCCAAGGTTGATAGTTTGAGCAAGGGGTCACTCTGTCTGCTGTAGTCCCCCAGTCAAGGCACATATGAGAAAGCAATCAATGAACAACTAAGGTGCCACAATGAAGAATTGATGCTCCTCATCTCTCACCCTTCCTGTCTGTCCCTATCTGTCCCTCTCTATCTCTGTCTCTGTCACACATACAAAAAAAAGAACTACCATATGACCCAGTAATCCCTCTACTGGTTATTTTCCCCCAAAACTCAAAAACATTGCTACATAAAGACACATGCCCCCCCTTGTTCATTGCAGCATTGTTCACAGTGGCCACAACATGGAAACAACCAAAGTGACCCTCAATAGAGGATTGGATAAAGAAGATGTGTAACATATATACTATGGATTACTACTCAGCCATAGGAAATGATGACATAGGATCATTTATGACAACATGGATGGAACTTGAGAACAATATAATAAAATAAGTAAATCAGAAAAAGCTAAAAACTGTATGGTTTCACACATAGGTGGGACACAAAATTGAGATGCATGGACATAGATAAGAGAGCAGTGGTTATCAGGGGGAGAGGGATGTAGGGGAGGGGGTTGAGGAAGGGATATAAAGAAGGCCAAATACACAGTGACGGAAGATGGTTTGACTTTGGGTAATGGTCACACAATGCAATATACAGATCATGTATCATAGAGATACACATCTGAAACCTATATGACCTATTAACCAATGTCACCCCATTAAATTTAATAATTTAAAAACTTGCTATTGAGAGTTTATAATGTCAAATATATAGTATTTAATAGACATAAACTGGAATAGGTAAACTCATGAAAGTCATAGCCTTCCAGTATACTGGTAAAACTTCAGTATTACACAAGCAACATTGATAGAATGTCATCAGCTTTGTTTGTTTCCCCCAAAAATTCTTAGGTTTTCTTTTTTACATCTTTGGGAACTGCATTGAAAACCTTATTTATTAATATATCAGTATTAAGAGTTTTCTTTCTCAAGAAATGTTCCAATGAGGTGTTAGGAGAGGTTATTTTCTACCTAACTTGTATGCCTTATACCTCTTGGGCATACTTTGTTTTTATTAGAAAAATATTTTGACATTCAGATATATTTTGCACCAGTAGTGAAGTAATCGTAGGGCCAATTTAAAAATCTTAAAATAATTTAATGGTTTTCTTTTATACCTGTTTTGAAAGCCTTCACATTTTTTGTCTAGTAATTTCCCCAAGCTGTGAATATAATCTATTCAAATATGTTTATTCTATCACTTCTGTTTTTAAATTGAAAAAAAAAGTTAAAACTGTTTATGAAGAAGAGTTTAATAAAATATTTTTTATCTTTAAAAAAAAGGAAGGAAAGAGCTGATAGAATGATTGTAGCTAACCATGTGTGGACTTTATTTTCCTGCTTTCTTCTTTGATGCAGCTGAGAGTGTGCACTAAAATTATAATTCATGGCTTATTTGTCTGACAATAATCAGAGAAGTACAGAAAGAAAAATTATGGCTCTGAATGAGGACTTTAGGTTCTTAATGGTTTTCAGGAAAATTTGCCTCAGTTTGGGTGATAAAACTGACAGGCTATTTGGTAAAGAGCTGAAGCTGGCTATAGAAATTTTTTTTATGAATTTAAATTTTAATATGTATTTCTTTCTGCTTCAGATAGCTCAAATAGTCTGTTTTCTTATCTCTCCAAAATCCTTAGCTTTCCCTTACTATTTGGTTTTACACATTTATCTTTCATAACTGCACTAATGTTGTATGTTTCATTGTATAAATGGCTTTTTAAATAGGAATTCACAGAGCAATGTTTTAAATTTTTTTTCTCTGAAGCAAAAGAATTCACAATAAATTATCCATGCCCTAATTATTCCTACCAGTCCATGTGCATGGCAGGTAAATACCTTCTCAAAGGAATTATCTACCAAAACAAGAAGACTCCATTTGTATTTTTCAGTGCCTATCTTATTCAGTTTGTGCTGTTATAACAAAATATCATAGATGGTACCTTAAACAGACACATAATTCCCTCATTTTGGAGGCTGGAAGTTCAAGATTAGGGAGGCAACATGGTTGGGTCTACCTACAGCTCTCTTTCTGGTTTTTGAGTGTTTGCCTGCCCACTGTGTCCCCCACATAGACAAAAGAGAAAGAGAGTTTCTTACTCTCTCTCTCTTTTTATAAGAACACTAATTCCTCCACAGCACCTCTGGTGTTTTAGTATCCTCAGGTTTCTGAGGCCTGGTAAGTGCTCCTAAATCTTCAGGCCAGTGTGGCTTCATAGAAAACATGTCAAGTATAAAACCAGAAGATATGTAAATGAAAAATGTTGCAAAGGGGAGTTGACTCATTCTAATGGACAAAATCAATGTGGGTCCCTTAGAGGGCAGATCAAAGTAGAAATGCACAGGTTGAGACATACAAGGCAGGTGAGAATTTGGCAGATAAGTGTAGGTGGGTGGATGAATGTTAATTATAGGTAGAAACCATAACATATGCAAAGAACAAAAAATGAAAGGAAATAAAGTAATATTCATATGACTGCAAGTAGGTTAGTTTGGCTAGACCATAGATTATATAAGGTTGAGGACGATGTACTTGGGGATATAAATGGGCACTCGGATATTGCCATCAGCATTGAAGAGTCCTCCCAATCCCATTCTTTTTCTTAATTTCATACCATTCTCACTCAAAACCCAGAATTAGGAGCTGCGCTGGTCTGCGACATTTCTTCACCATTTCTCTCTCTCCCTCCCTATCATTCTGTCTCTCTCTCCTCTAAAAATCAATAAATAAAATTTAAAAAATAAAAAATAGAGCAACCATATTATCCAGCAATTTCACTTCTGAGTATACATCTCAAAGAACCAAAGGTGGAGTTTCAAAGAGAGACTTGCAGACCCATGTGTATAAAAGCATTATTCGCAACAGCTAAAAGGCGAAAGCAATCCAAATGTCCAATGACTTATAAAGAGATTAACAAAATGTGGTATATTCACAGGGTAAAATATTATTCAGCCTTAAAAAGAAAAAAAATCTTGTCACATACAATATGAATAAACCTTGAGGACATAATGTTAAGTGAAAGAAATCAGTCACATATACACATACACATAAACTGTATGATTCCCCTTTATGAGATATTTAAAGTAGTCACACTAATAGAAACAAAAAGCAGTTTGATGGTTGTGAGAGGTAGGGGTGGGAAGAGGTGTTTAATGGGTAAAAGAGTTTCAGTTTTATAAGATGAAATAATTCTGAAGATTTTTTCACAATAATGTGAATATATTAAATACTGTGAAACTGTACATTTAAACATGGTTACAATGGTGGTCTTGGCCAGTTGGCTCAGCGGTAGAGTGTCAGCCTGGCATGTGAAAGTCCCGGATTTGATTCCCGGTCAGGGCACACAAGAGAAGTGCCCATCTACTTCTCCAACCTTTCCCCTCTCCTTCCTTCTATCTCTCTCTTCCCCTTTCCACAGCCAAGGCTCCTTTGGAGCAGGGTTGGCCCAGGCACTGAGGATGGCTCCATGGCCTCTGCCTCAGGCACTAGAATGGCTCCAGCTGAGACAGAGCAACGCCCCAGATGGGCAGAGCATCGCCCCTTGGTGGGCATGCCAGGTGGATCCCAGTAGGGCACATGCAGGAGTCTGTCTGACTGCCTCCCCACTTCTAACTTTAGAAAAATACAAAAAAACCCAAAAACAAACAAATAAAGAAACACATAGTTACAATGGTAAATGTTATGTTATGTGTTTTTGCAACAATAAAGAAAAAGTGCACTCATTTCATGTCTAACTATTACATGCTAGGTTCTGATGTTCTGGGTACTCATGCAAACCTGTGGATATGGTACATTCAATAACATATCTTACTGAAATAATGCTAAATGAATAGGTCAAGCTAGCTTTTACACTGAATTAACCATAATCTCCATGTACACAAGGCCTCAGGCAAGTGAAGGTGTTTGTATGGCTAATGCAATATATGAAAATAAAAAGATTATTGCAATATCCCCCTGGTTAGAAACTCTGCCCAGTAGTGTGATAAGAAGTACTGTGTGAATGGAGGAAGTTCAGTTTTTCTTTCTCTGAGAAGCAAGAACTGGTGCTTTCTTCCTGTGGTATTAGGGAGTCTAAGCTGGGAGTAAGAATAGGGGCTGAAAGGTAGATGGTTTGAGAGCTACTGTCCAAAAAACATCCACATCAATAGGGAGAACTGACTGAGAAGCGTGGATGGAGCCCAAGGAAGATAGTAGACAACAAGGACCAACAGTCTTTCTTGACCTCCCATTTTAGGCTGAATGGCCATATTTTATACTCTCCTAAAATCAAAAATTTGTTTTCAGTGACAATTATAATATGCTAAATGGAAATACTCTACCTGAACTCAGTATTCAAATTAAAGTCTTGCCAGAAGAAAGAAGAAGAAGGTCATCTTGTCAATCATATTAGAGAGGACTTAAGGCAACTTAAATGCAGAGAAGTTATCCAGGGTCAGCCAGCAAGGTTGGTAATTCTAGAATCCATGTACTTTGCCTCACCCACAGACTGCTACTTAAGCCATGGGAACTCAGTGCATCTAACCATTGGAATGTCATTTAGATTTCTACTTGGGAGACTGAAATCTAGGGAGGGACTAAAGTAAGTAGAAGAAATTATTGACTTGCTATTTTATTGGGGTTTCTTTTAGCCATTGAACTACTACCCTGCAGGGAAAGAAGAAGAGAAAACCACCAAAACAGTGTCACAAATTTGTGCAGATGAGAAGTAAGAATAGTCTCTGTTTAGGAGAATTTTTAAATTTAGTTTTATAATCTTCTCATGTTTTATAAAACTTAGGACACTGCTGAAGTTTCATGGATTGGGTTATTTTTATGCTGTTTTAAGTTTTCTGAATAGAATGTAGGAAATTATACTTTAGAAACTAGAGGAGGGACTAATTTTTCAAACAACATCATAATATATATATATATATGGCTGTCCCATATAACTTCAACGAGCCTTAGTATCTATTTTCTTCCCTAAGAGGCCATCAGGAAAAGAACATACCAAGAGTAAAGAATTAAAAATAAAAATAATAATTTATCTGAGTCTAAATTCTAGCTTTACTAGTTCTAGGCTCTGTAATCCTAAAAACATTACTTAATCTATGCCTTCATTTTCTCATCTATAAAATGGGTATGATGTGGTAGTCAGTTAGACATAATCAGAGCAAAGCCTACAGGCCAGGCACAGAAGGCCACCAGGGCAGAAAGCCCCAGGTGCCTAGCAACAAGTAAAATTGGGAAAACAAGGACCTCGCCCCTCAGGCAAACCTTTCTTCCACTATCCTATTGCTGATCATGTGGTTTGGACCCCTGATTTCATAATGCTGGTCATGTGGCTCTGGCCTTTCCCCTGATCGTTCCTTCCATGACATGTGGTTTTAGACCCCCTTACAGGAGGAACAAGGGGCAGAAAAATAGCCTCATAACAACCCCATACGAGCCCTTGAACAGCCTCTCCCTTAAGCACTGAGGCTTAGAGATCACATCTAAGCCTCAGTTGTATTTCAGCTCCCAGTTCAGAAGAGCAGCAAAAGCAGATGAAGGGGAGCCATGGCTGACCTTACGACCAGCTGCACTGAATAATGACCCTGCCCTGGTGCTGGCCAATCAGTGGGATCACAACTCTAAAAGGATATACCAGGAGAGTTAATGAGTATTCTGTAGAGATCTTCCCCTGGGATGTCCCCTACAATCCCCACCTTTAAAATCCCTTTGGAAGGAGGTCCCAGCAAGCTCTCCCTTCCCAGAGCACACCTGTGCCTTTCCTCTCTTTCTGCTCCCCATCTTCCCCCAGGCACAATTTGCTTGCCTCTCTCCTTCTAAGCTCTATGCAGTGGTCCCCAACCCCCGGGCTGTGGACTGGTACTGGTCTACAGAGAAAGAATTAATAACTTACATTATTTCCATTTTATTTATAATTAAGTCTGAACGATGTTTTATTTTTAAAGAATGATCAGATTCGCTCTGTTACATCTGTCTAAGTCTCACTCTTGATGCTTGTCTCGGTCATGTGATACATTCATCTGTCCCAACCTAAAGGCCGGTCTGTGAAAATATTTTCTGACATTAAACTGGTCCATGGCCCAAAAAAGGTTGGGGAACACTGCTCTAAGGGACCCCAAGAAACGCAAGGGGCAGTGGTCATTCATCCCAGGCTTAACCCCTTGAACTTGTCTCCAAGGTCCCCTTCTCTCTGACTTTCTTCCTGTATAGCCAATAAATACTTGTGTCACTTGCTGCACTTTGTCTCTTGACTGAATTCTTTCATGAAGACAAGAACTGAAATCTCATTGTCTCACCAGTAATAGTAATACCATTGATCTCAAGGGACTGCTGTGAGAAATAAATGAATCCATACATGTAAACACCTGGTCCAGTGCCTGGTCTATAAGAAGTGCTATAGAAATATTAACCATTATTTTATCATATTCATCAGGCTGGTCAAGACTGATTTGATCTGAATCTTAATACTTAACAACAGTATGACCCGATCTCCTTACTCATCCAGAAAATGTCAAAAACCATTGTGTCTCTGTCGGAGTTTGGTGACAATTAAATGGGATGATCCACATAGACACCAGTTTGCATACTGCCTGACACATAACTGCTTCTTTTGAGTTTTCATTCATTCAGTTAACAGATTTTTGCAGACATTTTACTTAAGATATAAAGCAAAAGAATCTAAGATTCAGTCTCTTATTCCCTTTTACTGAATGAAAACACATACATATGTATGACTTGGGGGAAGTGCCCAAGAGTGGACATCACAGACAGGGCACAGGCAGCATGCCAAGGAAGTGAACTCAGGACAAGGCTGCATGAGGGGACGACAGCTAACTGGGACTTTAAAAAATGGGCAGGACTTTGAGATATCAAAATGGGGGATAGGGGCTGGGGTGTAGCCTCATTTACTAGTGAGAAAAGTGAGTCATAGAGAGTGGCAATGACTTGCTCCAGGTGGTGTGGTCCAAATCTGAATCCAGGCAGTTTGTCTCAGAGCCCACACACTCTTCCTATTTCAGACTCCTCCAAGAGTTTTCTCTTTTACCTCTTTTGGAATAAAGTTTAGGATATCTATTTTTTTCTGAATATTAGATAATTCAGATAAAACTAGAGGAGATTTCTTGGCCCAGTTAACACTCTCTCTTCCGTGGTTAAGTCCTCTAGCTGGTCTTTCTTTGCTTGACTGTGGTCTCCACCACACCCCAACCCTGGGAAGGCCACAGGATTGAATAAAAGATCACACTGCTTTGGGGGACAAGTGACCTGCTGACCCACCTTCATCCTGGAAGTCTCTTCCTTCCAGATAGTTATGGAGCAGCTGTCTGGAGAGGGCATGGACTGTCAGGAGAACAGCAAGCATGACAAGATATCACCAACTTTGACTGACATTTGGAGAATTATTTCTTTCTTCTTGACGTTTCCCTCCCAGAGTGGGAATGGTAACATTTGACCAAGACCCAGTTTTATTAATGCTCCCATCTATCTCAGGCACTAAAACATTTAAGGAAGATCAATCTGAAGCTCTGATATTGACTGACACTCAGATCCAGTGGGAAAGGAGTCTAATTATCATTGCTTTCAGCCCTGCTACATGTCATACTGAATGATGTCTGTCTTTTTCATGTATATCTGCCAGTGCCAATGCTAGTGACACTTTTCAGAAACTAACTCACTATGAAACAAGTTAACTACCCTAGGTAGTACCCTGTCCTGTTCTGACCTGTAAAAATCATATTAATCTGTTTTTTATTGATTCCAGTTTGTTTTTAAGTAGTTTCCTTCTGTTAGTCTTTCAAATTGTGTCCTAGAAGATTTCAAAAGATACCAAATCCAATTAGATTAGCAAAAGGTAACACTGCATTAGAAATAGTTAAATAGATTTCAGAGCTACAACTTATAAAGTAAATAGAAAACCAAACTGGAGAAAGCTAAAAGAGTGTGAGCACCCCTCTAGGGCAGGGTGGCGAGCTAGAATGACAAGTCTCCTTTCCCTCCCTAACCTCTGATAATAAGAGTGTCTCCCATTGATGGGATGTTTACAAGATGTCAGAAACTGTGGCCACATACTCTACATACCCAGTTGATCCACACAACAATCCTGGAAGATATATATTATTTCTTAGACTTTTCAGTTGAAGAAACTTGAAGCTGAGAGTAGTTAAGAAATATGTCCAATGTCACAAAACTACAAAGTGGCAGGACTAACTTTTGAAAACAGCTCTGATACCAAATCTTCTCTCCCCTCTTTCATATATGCTGATCCTATGACTTGCCCACTGGAGATGACTCAGGAAGCTGGAAAAGGCGGCAACAGAGGGACTGACACAACAAAGCAGGCATCTTCTAGGCATCAACTATATATTGTAACATTTATAAGATAACAGCCAGGAAACATAAACCTGAAGTTGTTACTCAGCTCTTACAGAAAAGAAAACAGGCTTTATTGTGAGACAGACTGGGGGTTTCTTTCAGTCACAAATTAGGTGGCATTTCTGAGCTTTTCTGCATTTTCTCCTCTACAGCGGAGCACTCTCTCTGTAAAAAGGAGCTAACATCACCTAGTTCAGAAGGTTCTTAGGAGACTGTAAATTATTTAAACATACACTAAATCATCTAAAACACAATAAATGCTTAAAAATGCTAACTCCCCGAACCCCTTCTGTAAGGCCAGGAGCCACCATCATGGCCATTCACATGCAGGTTCCCATTGGATTCAGAGAGACGGTAAAGAAATGGTGGAGTCGGAGGATGGTGGGCCATCCTATTTATTGGTGTCTCACCAAGACAGGCAAACCACAAAAGAAGACAAGGGAAAAGCAGAAAACCAGCTTTTCCCATGAAGGGCAAGGGATCAGGGAAGCCCCTGCAATTGCAATAGCAGAAACTGTGTGTGCCAGCTCCTGGTCTGTCCCACTTTATAGTGTAGAAAACCAAAAACCCCTAATCTAATATACAAACAAGGAAGTCTCTGATACAAAGCCACCCATCTGAGGCATAACTGGATTCCTCATGAGAGTGCACCACCCAGATCATACAATCAGTCAAGGGTGTGGGGAAAAGCCCAGTCTTAAAACTAAACCCTAGGCTACAATGACCCTGCCTGCCCACAGTCCGTCCCCCACACCCAACACAATCCACAAGCAAGCAAAAACATATATCATATTTACAAACTCATTTGACCAACATTCCACCCCTTTTGCTTGCTTTACAATCTAAACCACAGGTATTTTCCATGATGGTCACTGTGCAAGGAGTGGGATACATTGCATAAACAGAGGTAGTACAAAAACAGCAATAGGATTAACAGATCAAAAGCTATGGATGAAATGAGAGAGCTGTCAGCGGCACCAAGAGGGGCAAATCTTTTCCCTCTGGCAGAATACAGGCCAGAGTTTTGTCTGTAGACAGCACTGTAGCTGGCACCAGAAGCTGCCCTGAGTGGGCATACCAAACCTTATTGGCCAATACACCAGCATCTGCTGGTTCTATGTGTAGTAAAATAGGAGAACTCATTATTGGCCATAAAAAAATTCAAAATGCTGTCCCCTTGAGCACTCAAGGGATAATACACTTCTACCTTAGGTGGCCAGGTGCTGGTTGCCCAAGGAGTTAACTGGAGGTCCACCTCTAACCCCTTTCCCCATGGTGAAAACAAGGCCACCCATCTCAGATGGGGGGCCTGTACAGTCCAGGGCCAAGTCCATTGAAGCCATTGTCCTTTAAGAAGGGCTGTTGGAGCAGGCAAGAGCACGTTGCCCTGCTGTCCGAAACCTGGCTTGAGTAAAATGTCCTTGGTGCATATCTGCAACTGAATAGGGGCAGCTGTCCGATGCAGGAGGGCCTCTATTGGAGCTGAGCTCCCCCGTCAAGGTCGCTCATTCACAATCCAGAGTACTGTCCATAAGCGGCATGTCCATCCAGTAAGAGAGCCGGTGCCCCCCTCCTGTCGCAGTCCCTGCTTTAAGAGTCCATTATAACGCTCAATGATAACAGCAGCCTGGGGGTGGTAGGGAACATGATACTCCCAGTCCACCCCCAGCTTTTGAGCCCATTGCCTCACCATTGAACCAGTGAAGTGGGTACCATTGTCAGTTTCAAGGACCAGCGGTCACCCGTATGCAGCAATCAGGTGGTCCAGAGCCTGTATGACTGCCATCTGGTCAGGGTTACGAGTGGGGTAAGCAGCAAGCAGCCCAGTGGCAGCATCTACACAAGTGACTGCATACTGGTACCCTTCTGACTTTGGTAAGGGTCCAATGATGTCTATCTGCCATTGTGTCAGTGGAACATGACCCCTTTGGATCTGTCCAGGTGACATCAGTGGTCTCCGAGGGTGTTCCTTGAAACATACTGCACATTGCTCACAGGCTGCAAGTACTTCTGCACAGGACACAGGCAAGTTCCAAGCCTTAACCATAGCTGACATAGTTTTCTGTCCTACATGGTGCAGGCGCCGGTGGAGCCACTGTGCCACATCACCTGCAGGTGCAGTCTCCAACCATCGCACCTTTGCCAACGTATCTGCCTCATCAATCCCAGGATGGGCTAGAGGGGCATGCCCTGTGACATGATATACTGTCACCTGCTTCTGGTGTCCTATTTCCCATAAGTCCTGCCACATGGCCTGACCCCATAGTGGACGGTGCATTACCATCCACTGGTTAATGTGCCAAGTAGCAATCCAAAGGGTCAGTCCACGATAGACAGCCCAACTGTCAGTACAGATCACCAGAGGTGAAGGTTCATTATGGGCAACTAGCCAAACAGCTCTTAATTCTGCCCATTGGCTGCTTTGGCCTATACCCGTGTCCATCCAAATAGTCTCAGTGGCTGGATGAAAGGTGATAGCTGTCCATTTGGCAGGTTGGCCCCTGCTGGAACCATCAGTATACCAGGCATCTTTGGGAATGGGCACCCGCCCCTCCTGGTAGGGACTGACCTCAGGTTCTGCCTCCTGAGCCCCAGTTGCACCTGACTCTAAGGTCGCATAGGTGACTCGACCCAAGACTTCCTGCAGTTCTGCCCTCAATGGGCTGGTGCTAAGAGCACAGCGTTGCTGCAGGTAGGCACCCCACTTGACCAGGGTGGACATTTGGGCCATACCACTGCATGGTTTAGTTGCCCAATCTCTCACCCATCCAGCAATAGGGTATGTTGTTTTGACTGTAACTGGTGTTGTGGTTGTAATATTCTCAGTTGCCAGGAGGGCAGCATACACAGCTGCCAGCTGCTTCTCTACAAATGAGTACCAAACTTCAGCACCTTTTCACAATTGGGACCAAAGTCCAATAGGTTGCCGTAGGCGCTCTGTCTGCTGCCACAAGCCCCATCAAAACCCCTCCGAGGTTACATGAATATCCAGCTCACAGGGCCTGGCAAAATCAAACACATTCAAGGCCTGTGCCACCTTGACAGCTCTCTTAGCAGCTGCAAATGAAGCTTGCGCCTGCTCAGTCCAATCCCAGCGAACCCCCTTTCGAATAAAGTTGTACAAGGGGCGTAGTAACTGAGCCAAATGTGGTATAAATGCTCGCCAATACCCCAACAAACCTAAGAATTCCTGTAACTGTTTTACCATAGTGGGCATGGGGTATGCTTGAATCTTATCTATAACTGTGTCAGGGATAACTTTTGTCTTACCCGACCAGACAACTCCCAAGAATTTAACAGATAACCCAGGTCCTTGTAATTTGTTCTCATTAACTGCCCAGCCACATGCTTTTAAATGGAATATCAGGGTAGGGACTGCTTGCTCCAATTCTAAAATAGAATCACTAGTTAGCATAATATCATCAATGTAATGGTACATGCGGACTACCTCTGGCTGTTTCCATTTAGCCAGGTCAGCAGCCACCAGCCCAAGGCACAAGGTGGGGCTATGCAAATAGCCCTGGGGTAACACTGTAATGGTCCATTGTCTCCCTTCCCAACTGAAGGCAAATTGGTTTTGACTCTCTGCAGCTATATCAATAGAGAAAAAAGCATTGGCCAAGTCTGCCACAAAGTGGTATGTCCCCAACTCATGGCTTAGCCGATCCATCATGTTAGCTATTGAGGGAACAGCAGCATGCAAAGGGGGAACAACTTTATTAAGTTCCCTGTAATCTACTGTCATTCTCCAGGTTCCATCTGCTTTGCGCACAGGCCATACTGGGTAGTTGTAAGGACTGTGTGCTGGCTGGATGATCTCCACCTTTTCTAGTTCAAGCATTGTCCCTGTGACTTCTTCATAACCACCTGGCAGGCGGTACTGCTTGGTGTTAGTCACACGCCAAGGGATGGGTAATTGCAAAGGGGAATGTGATGCATGTCCCTGCAATACTGCCTTCACAACCCTGATCTGCAGCCGGAAGTCTCCAGCTGTAGTTTCCAACCACAGTCCTTGCAAGACATCTACCCTCAAAATATATTCGGGAATAGGAGATACATACACCTTATATGGCTTAGGAGGTAGTCTCCCTATCCCTTGTGGAATAGTTATTGGCTTCACTTGAATAGTTTGGCCCCCATAACTGTGTGTGCCAGCTCCTGGTCTGTCTCACTTTATAGTGTAGAAAACCAAAAAACCCCTAATCCAATATACAAACAAGGAAGTCTCTGGTACAAAGCCACCCATCTGAGGCATAATTGGATTTCTTATGAGAGTGCACCACCCAGATCATACAATCAGTCAAGGGTGTGGGGAAAAGCCCAGTCTTAAAACTAAACCCTAGGCTACAACGACCCTGCCTGCCCACAGTCCGTCCCCCACACCCAACACAAACCACAAGCGAGCAAACACATATATCATATTTTCAAACTCATTTGACCAACACCTTCTCATAGACATATATCTCCCCTGTCCTATATCCCAGTTTTATGAGATGAGCTCAAAACCCAACAGAATAAACTGATCCAACCAAATGTGTAACCTTCTCATGTCCACATTTCTCTTGCCCCACAATTTATAACTCACTTAAGAAACCATTGTTTTAAATAAAATCTACACTTAGCCAATCTATTCCCTTTATTTCACTCCCTCTTCTATACAACCACATGTGCGGGAGACAAAATGTACTTGATAATGTGCCTTCAAATAAGATTTTCTTCCTTCCATCTTCCCCATGGGCACAGATCCCAGGAAGAGTCTTCATACCTCATAAACATCAGTGACTTTATTAAGAGTATCATTCTGGCCAATCTTTCTCTGTCGCAAAAGGTCTGGCTGTTGTTTTTTCCCCAAAAAAATATTCTAAAGCAGATTGACAATGGGAAAACAAACCTCCACAGGCAGGCTATAAATCAAATCACTGTCTAAGGCATTATGTATATGATCTGCCACACTTGACTCAGATGCAGCTTTAAGAAATAATACAAGTGACAAAGAAATGGTAACTATATGACATGGTGCAGGTGCTAGCTAACTGTGGTGGCAATCATTTTGCAAAATACTGTATCAGTAGATTGTACTGGTACATCACTTTTATCCCAGGGATCTGGAAAAACCTAACACACAGAACTCAACAGATACAATAAAATTATTTGAATTACTTTAAAACAACAAAATTGGTTTTCTAATTTGTATGAGATTTTGATTTACTTAATTTTTTTCTTTTGTATTTTTATATTACTTTAAAATCTCCAAGTACTTTTTTTACTACTCACCAAAACCCTCTCACACTCTTGGGCTTCTAGCATATTTTCCCATCCTTCTAACAATACAATTTAATGGTATCCTGCTGATGTCTGGAGATGATTTCAGTCCCTGGATGAAAGCTGCCACATAATGCATTTTGGCTCCTAGTTTCGGGTCTTGCACATAATGAATGCTCATTAAATATTTAAAGTCAGTAGAAACACATCTTATTTGTCTCTCAAATATCAAAGACAGCCTAAAATATTACTAGGCATCTATGCAAGATTTTATATATCATTGGTTATTTTATTTAGTTGGTGAATTGTTAAATTCCCTAAGTCAAGTATGCACCTTACATAGGACACTGAAAAACTCCCTGCATATGCAATTAAGTGAGAATTAAAAGAAACCTCCATGTAACAAACTATTGTTAGGGCTGAACAATTTGCCACTCTATGGGAAATAGGTAATTGATGTTAATTCTTACAGTAGAAAGATCAAAAAAGGGTTCGCTTTAAGTTTAGCAGTAAAATTTTCCCCACTTTTTTAAAGTTTTCATTTTATACTAAGTTCTACCTAGTTGCAAAAACTCTAATTTTGTGACTATTGCACTATATAAGACAAAGAAGCCTGACTGGGCAGTGGTGCAGTGGATAGAGCATTGGGCTGTGATGCGGAAGACCCAGGTTTGAGACTCCGAGGTCGCCAGCTTGAGTGAGGGTTCATCTGGTTTGAGCAAAAAGCTAACCAACTTGAGCCCAAGGTCACTGGCTCGAGCAAGGGGTTACTCAGTCTGCTGAAGGCCTGCAGTCAAGGCATGTATGAGAAAGCAATCAATGAAGAATTAAGTTGTTGCAATGCATAACGAAAAACTAATAATTGATGTTTCTCATCTCTTTGTTTCTTTCTGTCCCTGTCTATCCCTCTGTCTGTCTCTGTAAAAAAGAAAAAAGACAAAGTAATGTAGGACTTCATCAGCAGTGTAAAAAATAAACTAGGTTTAAAGTGGAAATGACCTCTATTTTATTTAATTTTATTTATTTATTTTTTCTGAAGCTGGAAACCGGGAGCCAGTCAGACAGATTTTCCGGGATCCACCCGGAATGCTCACCAGGGGGCGATGCTCTACCCATCCGGGGCATCGCTCCATCATGACCAGAGCCACTCTAGTGCCTGGGGCAGAGGCCAAGAAGCCATCCCCAGCGCCCAGGCCATCCTCTGCTCCAATGGAGCCTCGGCTGTGGGAGAGGAAGAGAGAGACAGAGAGGAAGGAGAGGGAGAGGTGTGGAGAAGCAGATGGGCACCTCTTCTGTGTGCCCTGGCCGGGAATTGAACCTGAAACTTCTGTACACCAGGCCAACGCTCTACCACTGAGCCAATGGACCAAGGCCATGACCTCTATTTTAGATCAGTGGTTCCCAACAGGGGGCAAGTTTACCTGTAGAAGACATGCGGTGATAGCTGGAGACATTTTAGATTATCACAACTCGGGGCTGGGGGCATTTTACAAGTGGCATGTAGTAGGCAGAGGCCAAGGATGCTGCCAAACATCCTGCAGTGCACAAGATAGTCCTCCATAACACAGATTTCTGCACCCCCAAATGTTAACATGCTAAGGTTGCCAGACCTGTTGTGGTGCAGGGTGTTGACCTGAAATGCTGAGGTGGTCAGTTTGAACACTGGGCTCACTCAGTCCAGGCACATATGAGAAGCAACTTTGAGTTGATGCTTCTCACTCTTTTCCACATCCATTCTCTTTCTCTCTCCTCTCTCTAAAATCAATATACTGTAAATATAGAAATATATATATATATTTAAAATACTAAGGTTGACAAACCCTGCTCTACAGAAAGCTGTCACTTACTACATGTATGACCTTGACAAATGACTGTCCTTAACTGTGACATGGGACATGGAAGTCCATCCTCTCTAGCTAGTCAGGGTTGTAAAGACTCATTATCATACTAAAAAAATATTTGATAACTGTAAATACCTACAAAAATATGTTGCTAATATTAAAACATACTTAAGAAAGCATAAAAGTCAAGTTGCTAAGTCAGAGCCCCCCCCACCCAGTGCACCTCAAAATGAGCACCCCTAGAGGCCATGCCAATGACAGAGCTGCAAACATAGCACTCAAGCAAGAAGGTCAGTTCTCCCTAAGATCCTAGTTCTGCCACAGAGCAGGCCCTACCCCAAAGCCCATTCTAGAACAAATGCAGTCCCCCAGAAAGCACCTAGGAGAAATAGCAGGGAAGGGTGCCTGCTTCTCTCCACTGTTGTCCTTCATTAAACACCATGGCAGTGGCTAAACCAGCCTACCACGTGGCAGATGTCCAGCTAGAGCCAACCAATGAAGCCAGATTTCCCTCCATTCAATGAAAGTTTTTTAAACACAGAATCATTAAAATTGACCACAGCCTGACCAGGCAGTGGTGCAGTGGATAGAGCATCAGACTGAGATGTAGAGGACCCAGGTTGTAAACTCCAAGTTTGCAGGCTTGAGCGCAGGCTCATCTGCCTTGAGCACAGGCTCACCAGCTTGAGCGCAGGGTTGCAGGCTTGAGTGTGGGGCCACAGACGTGACCCCATGGTCATTGGCTTGAGCCCAAGATTGCTGGCTTGAGTCCAAGGTCACTGTCTTGAGCAAGGGGTCACTCACTCTGCTGCAGTGCCCCCTCTACCCCAAGTCAAAGCACATAGGAGAAAGCAATCAATGAACAACTAAAGTGCCACAACAAAGAATTGATGCTTCTCATCTCTCCCTTCCCATCTGTCTGTCCCTGTCTCTCTCTGTCATACACACACACACACACACACACACACAAATGATCAAAAATAACTTGTCAAAAGACATTGCTCATCTTCATTAGTTATTAGAGAAATGCAAATTAAAACTGCAATGAGATACCACCTCACACCTGTTAGATTAGCTATTATTAACAAGACAGGTAATAGCAAATGTTGGAGAGGCTGTGGAGAAAAATGAACTTTCATTCACTGTTGGTGGGAATGTAAAGTAGTACAACCATTATGGAATAAGGTATCATGGTTCCTCAAAAAACTAAAAATAGAACTACCTTATGACCCAGCAATCCCTCTACTGGGTATATACCCCCTGAACTCAGAAACATTGATACATAAAGACACATGCAGCCCCATGTTCATTGCAGCATTGTTCACAGTGGCCAGGATATGAAAACAACCAAAAAGCCCTTCAATAGATGACTGTATAAAGAAGATGTGGCACATATACACTATGGAATACTACTCAGCCATAAGAAATGATGACATCGGATCATTTACAACAAAATGGTTGGATCTTGATAACATTATATGGAGTGAAATAAGTAAATCAGAAAAAACCAACAACTGCATTATTCCATATGTAGGTGGGATATAAAAATTAGACTAAGAGACATGGACAAGAGTGTGGTGGTTACAGGGGGGGGGAGAGAGGGAGAAAGAGGAAAAGGGGGAGGAGGAGGGGCCCAAAGAAGACTAGATAGAAGGTGACAGAGGACAATCTGACTTTGGGGGATGGGTATGCAACATAATTGATTGACAAGATAACCTGGACATGTTTTCTTTGAACATATATACCCTGATTTATTGATGTCACCCCATTAAAATTAATAAAAAAAGACATTGTAACAAAACATGTTGTCCCAATCTCTGGCATGAGTGCCTAGACTTTAGAAATTAGTGACAAATCCAGGCCCAATGAAACTCCCACAGAAACAAGGGCAAAGTAACTCAGAAAAGTAGTTAGTAACAAGTATGAGGTCAGTATTTTTTTCAGCTAATGAGAACTCTAATCAAATGCAGCCCATAAATGTTTCTCCTTTCTCATGCAATCCTTGAAGAGGAAGTGAAATTCATGTTCTAAAATTGTCTAAACAAATAAGCTTATTTGATGAAAAATAAAAACTATGCTTAAGTACACCTAAAAGTTCAAAAGTTCAAAACATGTTTAAGTTATAGCAAATTTTTGAACTGAGGACATTTAGAGGCATGCCCCAAAGCCAATAAACTGAACATACAGTTCTAAGATTTTTCTTTGAGGTTTGGATTTACTATTAGTTCAGTCAACCCACACTAATAATCTCCTATAATTTAATAATAAAGTAAAGCTCTACCATTAGACTCACAACACAGATTGTAAAATGAAAGGAGGAGTTAGGAAGGCATGTTGATTCAAAACTGAAAGAGCTTAAAATGGGAATGAACAAAGGAAAGTAAAATCATAAGTATGTGTCACTTTAAATGAGTCATCTTCAGTGGAAAGTCCAGAGTTAAGGCAAGTTTGCCTAATATAGATGACCATAAATTTTAAGACATGAGGATAGGACAGCATTGTTTTCCAAATCACAGAAAACTAAGAAATGATAGCAATTGATTTTTACTTTTCTTTCAGAAAACTTTTTATTTAGAGATCTGAAAATAAAAAGTATACATTGATTCTTCCTACCTCCTGTGCCTGTTAGGATTATACAGTAAATCCTAACATATTAAAATGTGCTTATTTTTACTTTTTTCTCCTTAAGAAATCCCTGAGTTAGTGGCTGTAAAAAAATCAACTGTTAACAGGTTCTTCTCAAGTACCCAAATACAAAACATTTTGTTGAGGGCTCTCAATAATATTGAATGGAAACTATAATTGAAAAATTAAAAATTACAAGATGAGAAAAGGACATCAGATCCCACAAAATACCTGCTTTTGTTTTGTTTTAATGGAATGTTTACATTTTTTCAGCTTTACTAAGGAAAATAGAGGACATGGAAGATATAATACAAGAAATTAATGAAAGTTCAATAATACCATTGTAAGAGATTTTATAAAGCAGAATATGATTACCTGCTCTGTACACAGGATAAATTAAGTTTTATTAGAACAGAAGTCAGAGAAATTACTATAGAAAGGAATGACCTGAGAAAGCATCTGTAAAGGGGAAATTAAGACTCAGTTTTCCCTCTGTTACTGGTGGTTCTCTCCTGTGCATCTCCTTTACTACTTATTACAGAAACCTCACCAAATAAATAGAGGTTTCCTCCCACACTGAGCAATTCTGTGTGGCACCAGCTGGTGTTCTACAATTTATAATAATTTGATTCTAACACTTGCTACCCAGGCAACATCATATCCTACAGATTAAGAGCTCACTCCACAAAACTGCAAATCTCCCACCTTCATTAAAATATACACTTTAGTTATGACTTGTGCTTCTGATCAACTGGTTACAGATGGAAAATTCCTCTGTTCCCATCCTTTGCATTTGATTCATTTGCTAGAGCAGCTCACAGAACTTTGGCACTCAATGGCAGGAATGGTCACAGAGACCAGTATGTTTATTTTCTATGTATTTTCCATGATCTTACAGCATCAGAGAGAGAGAGAAATCAGAATCATGTTTTCAAAGATGAATGTCTGCTTTTCTGCCAATACCATGCTGTTTTGATTATCATGGCTCTATTGCAGTGGTAAAATTTTTGAAGTCGGGGTGCATTTAAAATCCCACAAATAATTGTAGGCACACTATATACAAATTTCTGAGAAATATGTTATAATAATTAAGTCAAATATTAAAGAAAAAATATAAAGTACAAGCGTGCTTTTATGGTAATTAAATGAAATAAATATGACAAAATTAAATTTATTCTGATATTAAAAAAACATTTTATGTTACATTTTTTGAGTTATGCTTTTTAGAATTTGTAAAAAAGAGGGGTTAAAAATTAAAAAAGACAAAAATGTTATCTTTTTATATATAGATACATTCTTAGTAAGATTTACTGCTGGGTTTTTTTTTTACTGCTGGTTGTTTTTTTTTTAATTTTTTTTAATTTTATTTATTCATTTTTAGAGAGGAGAGAGAGAGGGAGAGAGAGAGAGACAGAGAGGGAGAGAGAGACAGAGAGAGTAGGGGGGAGGAGCTGGAAGCATCAACTCCCATATGTGCCTTGACCAGGCAAGCCCAGGGTTTCGAACCGGCGACTTCAGCATTTCCAGGTCGACGCTTTATCCACTGCGCCACCACAGGTCAGGCCCATTCTTAGTAAGATTTAGTAAATTTGGCATGTCCCAGCGTGAATGTGTTAAGTTTTTCATTCTTGTGTTTATGAGAAACACGAGCCTGATGTGTTCTAGCAATTTCTTCAATGTTTGGGCATATATTTGAAAGGCAAACTCTCATTTTTTCATCAATACATTGAAAAATTTCTCTCTTTTTACTCTTGTGTTGAGTGCAGAAAACCCCCACCATACATATCATCTTAACTTCACACCAAACAAAAGATAGAAGAAACTTGCCTCCAGTCTTTGCGGGGAATATCAGGGTAGAGTAAACAATCCAGCACCACAGTTTAACAGTCTTTTGCAACCTAATCAGGCAAGTGAGGTGGGAGGGTTGGGCAGACTGTCAGCTTACAGCCAATTCCCCACACCTCTGTCCCCCAAAAATCTAAACTCCAAAAACCCTGTTGGTGTTTTGGTCCCCAGCAAACACATATTTCTCTGGAATACCATAGGGTACACCTGGAAATCTTCTATGGCACACCAGTGTACCCTAGTGCACACTTTGAGAACCACTGCTCTATAGTATAATTTGAAGTCAGGTGGTATGATACCTCTGGCTTTATTCTTTTTCCTCCAGATTGCTTTGGCTATTCAGGTTGTTTTATGGTTCCATACAAACCTGGTAATTTTTTGTTCTATTTCTTTAAAAAATGGCATTGGGATTTGATAAGGATTACATTAAATTTGTATATTGCTTTGAGTAAAATGGCCATTTTAACTATGTTGATTCTTCCAATCCATGAATATGAAATATTTTTCTATTTTATTGTGTCTTTTTCAATTTCTTTCAATGATATTTTATAGTTTTAAGTATATAGGTTCTTCACATCCTTTGTTAAGTTTATTCCCAGGCACTTTATTTATTACTTTTTTGTTGTTGCAATTGTAAAAAGTATCTACCCCCAAAATTCAAAAACATTGGTAGGTAAAGACACATGTACCCCCATGTTCATCACAGCATTATTTACAGTGGCCTAGACATGGAAACAACCATAGTGACCTTTGATAGAGGACTGGGTAAAGAAGATGTGGTGCATATATACAATGGAATACTACTCAGCCATAAGAAATGATTGACAGAGTGACATTTACAACAATGTGGATGAACCTTGAGAACATTATACTAAATGAAATAAGTAAATTATAAAAAGCTAAGAACTGTATAATTTCACACATGGGATATAAAACTGAGACTTATGGACTTAGTTAAAAGTGAAGTGGTTACCGGGGGAACAGAATGTGGGGGAGGAGGAAGGGGACTTGAATGAATGAGAGGGGTGAAGGGGCAAAGGGAATGATGTAAAGAAGGACAAATATAAGGTGATAAAAAATGATTTGACTTTGGGTGATGGGTATATAACATAATCAACAGTTCAAATGAGATAGAAATGTTCACCCAAAAGCTATGTACTCTTATTGTTCAGTGTCACCCTGTTAAAGTTAATTTTCTAAATAAAATTTTAAAAAATGAATGGGATTATTTTGTCAATTAAAATGCAAAGATGAAAAATTCCAGAGGATAGAGAGTATAACCATTGGACAAACCAGTTGGTGAAGGTGAGCCACTGGAGGGAGGAGTGACAATGAGCATGTTGTAAAAAATCTGGAAGTTATGTTCTAATTTGAACTAGGATGGAAGGAAGAAAGGAAGAAAGGGAGGGAAGGAGGGAGAGAGAGAGGGAGGAAAGAAGGAAGGAAGGAAAAAAGGAAGGAAGGAAAGAAGGAAGGAAGGAAAGAAGGAAGGAAGAAAAGAAGGAAGGAAGGAAGGAAGAAGGAAGGAGGAAGAAAGGAAGGAAGGGGAAAGGGAGGGAGGGAAGGAGAAAGGGGGAGAGGGAGGAAGGGAAGAAGAAACTACTCCTTGATGCCCCAGTCCTGACAGGCTAATGCCAAAATCAAAATGATGCATTTTTAAATATTTTTTATTTTTTATTTTAGTGAGAAGAGGGGAGGCAGAGAGAAAGACTCCTGCATTCCCCTTGACTGGGATCCACCTAGCAAGCCCACTAGGGTGCAATGCTCTGTCCCTTTGGGTCTGTTGTTCTGTTGCTCAGCAACCGAGCCATTTTTTAGCACCTGAGGCAGAGGCCATGAAGCCATCCTCAGCATCCAAGGCCAATTCACTCCAATCAAGCCATGGCTGTGGCAAGAGAAGAGAGAGAGATAAAAGGGAAAGGGTGGGGCCTGACCTGTGGTGGCACAGTGGATAAAGCGTTGACCTGGAAATGCTGAGTTTGCCGGTTCAAAACCCTGGGCTTGCCTGGTCAAGGCACATATGGGAGTTGATGCTTCCAGCTCCTCCCCCATCTTTCTCTCTTTCTCTCTCTCTCTCTCTCCTTTCTAAAAATGAATAAATAAAATAAAAATTAAAATTAAAAAAAAGGGAAAGGGTGGAGAAGCTGATGGGTTCTTCTCCTGTGTGCCCTGACTGGGAATCAAACCAGGGACATCTACACACTGGACCAACACTCTACCACTGAGCCAAATGGCTAGGTCTCAAAGTGATGTTTTTAACAAGACTTACTTGATAATAAAAATGTTAAAATAAAACATAAAAAATAGTACATCAGAAAAGACAATGGCAGGAGTTTGATGGACCAAGGCAATACTGAAACAACTTCTGGACCCTTTCAAAGTTTATTTTCTTTAGCTATACCAGAGCTATGTACAAGGTTCACTAAGAATGAAATAATACCAATTTTGACTCACCTACTAAAACAGAGTTTACATAAGCCTACTAAAAGATAGCTCACTAAAAAACTAGCTAAGTATTTTTTTTCTGTTACCAACCAATACTGTTAAAAATGAATCCTTCTTGAGCTGCAGTGCTGGAGAGGGACTGAGCGTAGGGGTTCCTGTGGCCATTCCTCACAGTGTTTCTCCGAGACTCCAACTTCCAACTCTCCTCCTGAAACTAATCCTCTCAACCCTCCCTCCACCAGACCCTGAAGCCCTGAAGCCCTGAAGCCCCAGGATTCGGGGGTCTCTGAAAACCAGCCAGTTTCACCCAGAGCCAGGACCACAGTCCACGTGGACACGTGTTGGCACCAACCACCCTGTCTGGGAGGCTGACAATTTGTGCATCACCTGCTATAAGAAAAACCGTGAGCACAGAATGGAGAACACAGGTCCCAGCTTAGATGAGGCTGCAGCTACCCAGAGCCCAGCTGATGCCCGCCACGCGAGCTTCCAGCGCTACATCCAGGCTCTGGCCCACGCCTGCCAGTGCCGAGATGCCAGTTGCTCCCTGGCCCGCTGCCAGAAGATGAAACAGGTTGTGCGGCACACCAGGGGTTGCAGATTGAAAACCATTAGAAGCTGCCACGTCTGCAAGCTGCTCTCTGCTGCTACCACGCCAAGCACTGCCAAGAGAACAGGTGTTCTGTGCCGTTCTGCCAGGAAATCAAGGAAAAGCTCTGGCGGCAGCAGCTGCATCATCAGATACAGGAGGCCCAGATGCTCTGCAGGAGAATGGCCAACATGCTGCAGGCTGGTGTGTTGAGGCAGCGACAGGGCCTGCCCCTCCCAGCTCCTGCCACTCCATCCATCCTGCAGACACCCCAGTCTGCACCTCCCAACAGCATGCCCACTCAAGCTGAGGGCCCTGAGTCCCAGGGTAATGAGCCTGGCCAGGTGACCCCTCTAGCTTCCCCTCAGGCTGCTGAGCCACGCTTTCCAGGACCCCAGGCAGCAGCAGAGGAAATGGAAATGCATTTTTGAAAGGCAGCTGAGATCACCCCAGTGGCCCCCATGGGTATGAACCCATCTCCCAAGGCCAGGGGTCCCAGTGAGGATGTGGAGCCAAGGTAGGGGCCCACCGGGATGCAGCCTCAGCCTTCTCTGCACCACATTTCCCCACACACCAGTTCTCCACATACAGGTGTTAAGCTTACACTGGCTCCCTTAATTCCACAGCCCATGTAAAACTCAAACTAGGGCAACTTCTTCAGTAAGCATCTCCCTTGCCCAACCTTCCCCTCCCCATAAGCAACTTCACCCCCCACCCTGGGAAGGTTCTGAAAAATATTTTGAGACAAGGACATCATGAAGGGTCTGAAGATTGGGAACAGGAGACAGAATGTAACCAAGGCAACAAAACCCGATATGCTAATCTGAACGTGTCCAGTTCTAGTCAACCCCGTGCCAGCAAGTAACCCCTATACCTAATGCTCTTTTCCTCAGCTCTGGGCTGACACCCTTTTGCTGGTCTCAGCCAGCTTGCACCCAGGCGATTTTAAAATATCCTTTTGGAACACACTAGCCTCATGTTTTCAGTTCAGCCCATGGTTTCTGGCTTTCACCCAGACTGGCAGCTGTCCAGGCCAACTCCATGGCATGAGGGCATTTTGTCAGTGTGGACAAGAAGTTTGTTTTCTTAGCTCCCTAGCAATCCAGGCACGGCAGCCTCCATGGTGCAAGCGCCACCGACCTGGGACTCAGCACCAGTAACGCAGATGTGAATTCGAACTTCTCACAGAGTGCAGTAGACATGTACTAGTGATCTCTATTAGTATTTGGGAGCAAAAGAATTATTTTCTCTTTCTGTTTGTACAGAAAATAATATTGTTACTATATTTTAGCCTAAAAAACAATTTTTCTTGGAACATGTAACAACTGTGCAGTCACCTTTGGTGGTTTAAAGCAAATAGTTGAGATGAACTTGAGGAATGATAGACTACACAGAATTATTTTTCTTTTTGTTATGGCTGGTTACCACCAGCCTTTCCCCCCTTGTGTGTGGTTCAGGGGCCAAGGTCTCTGAAGCTGCCCACATGCTCCTGCCTTGCACCTCCAATAGGTTTTTGGGTTTTTTTTTTGAAATTAAATATATTTTTTTCTTGTTCAAGTTTTTCTTAAACATAGCTCATTTGGCTGTTATAATATGATTGACTAACACAAAGATTTAAGTATAAGTTAGATCAAATCATATCCCCAAGGAAAACCCATCTCTGATACAATAGATTTAAACTAGAACACCATAGTTCTTGACACACTGTAGATGTTTAAAAAGGTTGAATTAAACAAGAGCATTAATCCAATAGGTTTTATTTCACTTTTTCATATTATTTTTTAAATAACTTTTTATTCACTTTAATCAGTTTTGATTTTTCATGTGTGCATTACATTGTTACATTTTACTGTGCCATTGGCTGCCCCTGCCCGGCACTGTGTCTCTCCATCCTGTTTTACTCTTGCCTTTTTGTTTCCTTATAGTTTATTTTTCATTGTAATTTGTTGCGGAGATTATACCTTTATAGCTTCTATTTTGTACAGTTTTAGAAGATACACCTTGTTTCTACATCTACTGGAAGTTCCCTTTAAGTTTTTCAGACATATTCTTGTATTTGTTATTCTAACTAACACGATGGCTAACAAAAACTATAAGTAGCTTGGTTTTTAATGTGGTTCTTTCAACTTTGTATTCTAGTTTCTTCAGCATGAAAATAATAATAATTAAGGATAAAATAAAATGATGTATATTATTTGTATTGCTTATTGACTTATACAACATTAGCCTCCAATGTTACCACAGTTGTTATTACTGTAGTGCACTGTGATAGGAATGTATTTCATACCTTTGTATTCTGTGTGTCTGTCCCTCTATTAACTAGTACAATGGTTGGATGTCATAGAAGTAGGGATTCCTTTTCTTTAGGATACATTTTCTTTTATTAGTATTTCCTCATTACATTATTTTGAATTAAATTTATGGGTGATATTGGTTAATAAAGTTATACAGGAAGAAAAAAAAATGAATCCTTCTTTGGTGAATTCTACCACTCCAAAGTTAAAATGTTCCTCAATGATAACTAAGGACCATGGACTATCACCAAAATGTGATAAGATTATGTAATTTTAGCATAGCTAAATGACAAGAATACTGCTCAAATTATGAAATTCAACACTTCTACTGCTGAGCACAACTGGAACATTCTGCTAAATTCCAGAAACAATATTCTAGAAGAACATTGCTTGATACAGCAAATTGTCCAGAGAGAACCAATCAAATTGGTAAGGAATCTAGGTATAAAGCAAGTCAAAGAACAATTGGATGATGTATGAAAGGTCAGACAACTACAGATAATCATTTGAGAATAGTTTAGATGCCCTCAGGTCATAATGAGCTTTTCATCACTAGAAGTACTCATCAGAAGTCAAATTCCAGTTTGTCACAGAGGCTATTATTAAGAGTAATTCTCAAATTTGGTGGGAAGTCTAAAATTTCCTAAGACTCATAACCACATCCTAGGATTCCCTTTTCTCCTAAGAATCATCTGTTTACAAGGAACTGAAAACAACTCAAACTGGCCTAAACTTATGGGAAGCTTTATTGAAAGGACCTAAGGGTGTTTCATAGAACCCGAAGGGCAAGAAGAGTGGTTGGGCCACAAAGACTAGAAGCAGAAACAGAAGGTGATCAGTGACCAATATTTCTCTTTATCAGTTTCTCTCCCCCTCTCCTTCTTTCCAACCCAACTTTCCACCTCTCATCCCCCCACTTTACCCTCCTTCTTCTCTCTGACCTCTTCCTCTCTCCCTTCTATCCCCAGTTCTTATAAATTATATCATCACAGTCTACCTTCTTCCAGCTAAAACATAGATTCCTTACATCAAACCCACTATAAAAATCAATAAATACTGGCAAGTAACTAGAATCTCAGTCATTAGTTATTGGTCATCACACACATACAGTAAGAGCTCTCAGAGTCAAGCCATTAGGCTTCTGTTTGATCTTCTCAGGTTACAAAAGAAAGGGTGCCAGCAGCTATACATGGCGACACCCTTTCAGCCATCTGGTGTAACCAGGCTAAGAAAAATTTTAATTCTCTTGTCTGAACCCTCAAATATGTAATATTGTATTTTTTCATTGCATAACACATTTATTCAGCCCATAACCCATAGATACTTTTTTTCCTTCTTTTTATTTATACCCAAACCTTTTCACCTAAGGGACATCAGGTTTACCACTGAGCTGAGCTACACACTGGCAGCAATACTAGTGCAGCAAGTGACTCCCCCTCAGTTCATTCTTCCTTACCTATGGTGAGATTAAACATATGTACATTTTAGGGGGCTACCTTCCCACCCAGCATAATGGCTAACTCACTTGTTAACCCTATTTTGTCACATCTGTTGAGGCACACCCGGTCCAATCAGACACTTAGGGAAAGTGAAGAGGTTAAAAACTAAGTTACAGTTTCTTGCTTAGGTATCATTCCTTTTTTTTTTTTTTTTTTTACAGAGACAGAGAGTGAGTCAGAGAGGGATAGACAGGGACAGACAGACAGGAACGGAGAAAGATGAGAAACATCAATCATTAGTTTTTCATTGTGCGTTGCAACACCTTAGTTGTTCATTGATTGCTTTCTCATATGTGCCTTGACCGCGGGCCTTCAGCAGACCAAGTAGCCCCTTGCTGGAGCCAGTAGCATTGGGTTCAAGCTGGTGGGCTTTTGCTCAAACCAGATGAGCCCGTGCTCAAGCTGGTGACCTCGGGGTCTCGAACCTGGGTCCTCTGCATCCCAGTCCGACGCTCCATCCATTGCGCCACCACCTGGTCAGGCGGTATCATTCCTATTTATTGTCTTTTGGTCCCAGCACTGCTACTATAATCAGTGCATCAGTAGAATAAAAAAAATTGAGGTGACATGATGAAAAACAGTATACCAATATCTTCCCCACACCCTCTCTTCAACAAATCCACCAAAGAATCATATCTTTCTGGTATGAACACACCTATCCCCACTCATGTTTCTGCTGTGTGTGAGTATATATTCTTTTAAAAAAATTTTTTTTATTTATTCATTTTAGAGAGGAGAGGGAGAGAGAGAGAGAGAGAGAGAGAGAGAGAGAGAGAGAAAGAGAGGAGAGAGAGAGAGAGAGAGAGAAGGGGGAGGAGCTAGAAGCATCAATTCCCATATTGCCTTGACCAGGCAAGCCCAGGATTTAGAACCGGTGACCTCAGCATTTCCAGGTTGATGCTTTATCCACTGCGTCCCCACAGGTCGGGTGAAGAGCATATATTCTTGAAGATGGGTAAGCCAGCCCTTCATGCTTTTATCTCTCTCATTATAGACAACCAATGTTTCCTTGCCTGATCTAATTCTCATCACACTAGGACTAAGAGCATCTCTCTGCTCATTGTCTGCCATTATAAGCCTGTCAGGGTGAAGATTGGTCTGAAAAAGTGGTGCTCAGCCTTCCACATTGGTGCTAAGCCCAGTCCAGAATCCAGTGTGTTCACCCAGTGCTATGAGCATCAATCTTACCTGCCAGCTATGATCAGGGTGTTCCCACCAGGGAATCTGTGACATGCCCATCTACAGTCTGTCTCTTTTGCTGGTGGACAGAAGACTTTTTGTTTAATTTTGTGCCTCTGAGGATACAAGAGGACTCTCTTTAGTCAGCCTGTAATTGTATTATGGCCATGTCCCCCAGCCACTTGTTTTCCAGACCCAAGTGGACACTAAAAGAGAGCACACTGCAATACCTGCTTGTCAATTCCAACCACCTCCCAAACCTGGAAGAAAGCTCTCATGGGCATCGACTTGTTTGACTTTAATGGACCACTCAAACTTCAGTAATTTCAAAAGGACTGGGCCCCATATGGACATCCCTTTAGCAGGGCAGGTTTCCAATGCATCCTGTAGCCATTTGAACCATTAGCCCAACCACTGCTCACAGGTCTGTAAGTACACAACTTAGATTCTTTCTCCACTTTTAAATTTTTCCATCACTGTTACAAATAACAGTTTGGAATGCAGCTCCAATGAGCTGACTATTTTTTAGTTTCTTCAATCAGAATCTTTTAATCCACTGGTCTTAATATTGCAGTTTCCCAAACGTGATTCTCTCCATTCACTTCCATATGCCATTTTCAAGCCAAACAACACTTAGTTGGTCAGTCAAGAGTGGTTTACAGGGCACTGTACAGCAATAATAGAATCCAGCACCTCTCTATGCAGAGTAGAGTTAGTCCTAGAGACAGGGGCTCCCTGCTATTCCTATATGTCTTTTTTGAATTCCCAGGTATCACTGTCCCATATAAACCATTTAAATTTTACTCTGGAACTCACCCAGGCACTTACATTCACATTTGATATTTCATTATCTATCTCATGCAAAGTTCCACCAGTTGTCACTAAGAGACACTCAGGGGCTCTTCCCCAGCTTCTAGTCTATGTTCCACAAAAGGCTAAGTCACGAGAATCTGTCCCTCAAGCACTCAGATTCTAAATTACACTGTCTGTGCTCAGGTACCCTCTCTCGTTCCCATTTAGAATGACCAATTACTATCACATGAAGGGCATATTTACATGCCATCTGTTTTACAATAATAATGTAGAGATATGTTCCCTGTTCAGAAACAATTTCTATCCCCTTAAAACAACCTGATAAAACAGTCACTTCACATAATGCTGCTTTTAAACATATCAATTCTCCTAAAAATTTTTACCTTAATTCATTAATTCTATCAACACTAACCCAACTATAATACCTATTAGAATTTAATCATTTAGATTTCACAATTTGTGGAAATGCCACATCACACATGAGTGTCCTTGGTACCAACCCTCTAGTCCCTTGATTGGGTCTATTGACAAGCAGCCCCTAAGGTCAAGAAAAACAAAAGACACCATTTTCACATTCATCATTAGGGAAAATCCTAAAATCAAATAGACATTACTTATAAATAACAGTCCATCCCTGGCTTCCAACACAAATCCCTCAGGTAAAAGTAAACATGAAAGTGAAAAGGCAGTGACAGTTGACTGGGACCCCAGATGGTAACTATCCCAGTCCATGGTTCTGGCTTCCATTTAATCTTCTCAGGTGCCAAAAGCAATGGTGCCATCAGCCATACATGGCTTCACAATGTCAGGTACCTGGTCTAATCAGGCTGAGACAAAAGTATTTGCTTTCTGATAAATTCTTTAAAATGAGAAAAATGCAACATTCTATTAACATTACTTAATTCATTCATTCATTACTTTGCAAAACGAAAATAGCAAAAATAATAACAATTAGTACCAAAATGATCTCACCAGTGGCAGAGACATCAGGTTCACTACTGTGCTGAGCAGGATGCTGGCAAAAAAAAATAGTCTATCAACTGATTAACCCTCAGTTCATTCCTGTTCACATAGGGTGAGATTACACACATGCAGGATTCAGGGGGCTACTTTTCCCATCCAGTAATATGGCTAAGTCACTGTTAATTCCATTCTGTCAAGTAGAATGGAAAAATCTCCCATCCAATAAGGCCCTTAGGAAAAGGGGCATAAAAGGAATCAGTTACAGTTTCTTGCTTCAGTATTACCTGTTTATACTCCATGTGGTCCAATGCCTGCTACTGTGACCAATGCATCAGTAAACTCAAGTTAAACACTGAGGTGACATGATGGAGAAACTATACCAGTATCATCCCAAACAGCCATCTTCCCCAGATGCACCAGAGAAACAGAACTACATCAGAAATTACACCTGACCTGTGGGTGGTGCAGTGAGATAAAGCGTCAACCTGGAACACTGAGGTTGCCATTTCAAAACCTTGGGCTTGCCTGGTCAAGGCATATATGGAAGTTGATGCTTCCTGCTCCTCCCCCTTCTCTCTCTTTCTCTCTCACTCCTCTCTCTCTAAAAATCAATCAATAAAATATTTTTTAAAAAGAAATTACTCTTTTACCCCACCCATGTTCCTGTTGAGTGTGAGTACACACTCCTGAAAGAATGTAAACCAGCCCTTCAAGATGTTCTCTCTCCCATTTTGGACAACCGATGTTTTCATTTCACTTTCCAATTCTTTATCACACTAGGCCTGACAGCAGGTCTCCGTGCTCATCGTCATGTATAGGCGGTGCCATGTGAACCTTGGTCTGAATAAATGATGCTCAGCCCTTCACAATGATGCATATTTTCTATTTAAATCTTGGATAAGTCTTGCCATCTACCAAGGGTTAGTGAAGCCCAGGTCAAATCTCAACAGGGTCCAATACCATCAAGTTCAATTTTTTCACTGCCCAGGGCTATGAGCATCAGTCTCACCTGCCTGCAATGTTCAGGGTCTTCCCACCAGGGCATCAGCCACACAAACATCTGCAGTCTCTGTCTCTTCTGATAGCAGACAGAAGACTTCTTTTTTTTTTAAATTAAGGGTGCCTTTTTTTTTAGTTTTTTTTAATTTTTTTATTTTATTTATTCATTTTAGAGAGGAAAGAGGGAGGGAGAGAAAGAGACAGAGAGAGAGAGGAGAGAGAGACAGGAAGGAGGAGCTGGAAGCATCAACTCCCATATGTGCCTTGGCCAGGCAAGCCCAAAATTTCAAACTGGCGATCTCAGCATTTCCAGGTCGACGCTTTATCCACTGCGCCACCACAAGTCAACAGAAGACTTCTTACTAAAAATTTGTGCCTCTGATGATGCAAGAGGACTCTCTTCAGTCAGCTCATCAGTGCACTGAGGCAGTGTTCCCAGAGCCACTTGTCTCACAGACCAAGATGAGTACTTCATGGAGCACACTGGGATACCAGCTTGTAAATTACAACTAACTTTCATAACTGGAGTAAAGTTATCACGGGTATCAACATGTCTTACTGCGTCAATATAACAGGACCCCCAGTGCACATCCCGTTAGTAGGACAGATTTCCATAAACCATGTAGTGTATGATGCACATAGTCTGGACACTCTTCACAGTCCTTCAGTCCATATATGCCAAACACAGGGGCTTTTTTCACTGTGAAATTGTTCCAACACTGTTACAGTAACAGTCTGAAATTCAGCTTCAATGAGCTGATCATTTCTTTTTTTATTCAACCCAAGTCTTCCTTTATACTGGTCTTTCTGCACCAGCTGCCCAAATATGATGTTGTCCATTTAATTGTGAGCTGCCATCCACAAATGAAACAATTCTTGTTGTTCAGCTCAGAGTGCTTCACAGGGCACTGTCCAATGACAGTAGAATCCAGTAATTCCTTATGTAGTTTCCAAGTCACTCCTGGCAGAAGAGGCTCCCTGCCACTTTTACAGGACTTCCTTGCAGTCCCCAGGCACCACAGTATCACATAAACAATTTCCATTTTGTCATGAGAATCTTCTGGGCATTGCTATCCCTATTAGACATTTAAGTTCTCTCATACAAAGACAAAGTAGTTGGTACTGAGAGGCATTCAGAGGCTCTTGTCATAGTCACAAGTCTATTCCTCACAAAAGACTTTTGTCACTGATAACCTGTCCACACCAGCACTCAGCCTCTATATGGCACTGTGTGCACTCAGGCAATCTGACTGGTTCCCTTTTAATATGACCAATGACTATCGCTTGATGGGCGGATTTACATACATTCTTGTTTTACTAACTAATGTACAGACATGTGCCCCATTTAGATACAGTTTCTATACTCTTAATTCAATCAGGTAAAGCAGATGCAATCATTTCACACATTGATTGTTTCAAACATAACAATTTTTCTACAACCCTTTACATAAATTCCATCAACTCTTATTTTCCCTTACTAACCAGAAGTTACCCTCTGTCAGAATTAATGATTTAGCTTTTACTGTTCATGGGAATCCTACATCATGCATCAAGTGTCCCTGTGCTAACCCCCTAATTTCTTGAATAGTTCCATTGACAAGCAGCCACTAAACTTCGGGAATTGGCTCAGGTCACTTCAAGGTCACAAGAAAGCATTTTTCACACTCAAAATCTGGGAAAATCCTAAGACCAAATACTATTTCTTATACTCACAATCCACCCCATGGCTTCCAACGCAGACCCCACTCAGGTGTGCAGGCTTCCTTTTCACCTTCTCAGGTGAGAAAAGTAATGATGTCATCAGTCCTACCTAGCTTCCCTCTGTCGGGTACCTGGTATATTCAGGCTAACAGATTTTATTTTTCAGCTCTAAATCACTTTGAAATGTTAATGAAACATTGTATTTCTCTCATTGAATAACCCATGTGTTCATTCCTTTTATATATATATATATTTTTTTTTAAAGGAATGGAGTAACTATTTATATACAAGTCATTTACCCTTTGGAAGGAACATCAGGTTCACCACCTGCTGGCAGCAATACTAGAGCAGCAAGTAACTTTCCCTCAGTTCACTTCTGCTCACAAATGGTGAAATTACACATGTGCAGGATTCAGGAGCTACCTTTCCCACCCAGCAATATGACTAACTCACTGTTAGTCCCATTTTGTCAAACAGGATGAAAGAACTTCCCATCCAATCAGGTCCTCAGAAAAAATGGCATAAAGTTAAAACCAGTTACAGTCTCTTGTTTCAATTGGACCCATTTATACTCCACGTGGTCACATTTCTGCTACTCTGACCAGTGCATCAGCAGACTAAAGTAAAGAGTTGAGGGGACATGATGGAGAAATTATACCAGCATCATCCCCACCAGCCATCTTCCTCAGATGCACCAGAGAAACAGAACTACATCAGGGACCACTCCTTTACCCCACCCATATTCCTGTTGAGTGTGAGCACACACTCCTGAAAACATGTAAGCCAGCCCTTCAAGATGTTCTCTCTCTCACTTAGACTAACAATGTTTTCATTTCCAACTCCAAATCTTTATCACACTAGGCCTCACAGCAAGTCTCTGTGCTCATTGTCAGAAAAATAGGGGGTGCCATGTGAAAATGGTCTGAATAAATGATGCTCAGCCATTCACAATGGTGTGTACCTTCTAGTTAAACTTTGATAAGCCTTTGAATATTGCCATATGCCAAAAGTCAGCCAAGCACAAGCCAAGTCTTGACAGTGTCCAGTCCTATCAAATTCTAATTCTTGGCTATGCAGGGCTATGAGTATCATTGTCACCATCCGGAATGTTCAAGGTCATTCCACAAGGGAATTGGCCACACGCCCATCTGCAGTCTCTGCTCTTGTGCTGACAGACAGACATCTTATTGAAAATTTGTGCTTCTGATGATGCGAGTAAACTCTCTTCAGTCAGCCCATTAATGTATTGTGGCCATATCCACATAGCCACTTGTCTCACACTCAGGTGCACACTTCATAGAACTCACTGGGGTACAAGCTTGTCAACTCCAATATCTTTCAAACCTGCAGTAAGGTTCACATGGGCATCAACAGGTCCTACTTCTTCAGTAGGGTCAGACCCCAAGTGCACATTCCTTTAGTAGGGCAGCTTTCTGTGTACCATGTGGCATAAGGAACACATTTCAGGGCACTGTCCACTGTCCTTCAGTCTATATATGCCAAACACAGGGGCTTCATTCACTGTTCAACTGTTCCATCACTGTTACAATAACAGTCTGAAATTCAGCTCCAATGAGCTGAGCGTTTATTAATTTATTCAATCCGAGCTTTTCTATATATTCACCTTTCTACACCAGCTGCCCAAACACGATGTTGCCCATTCACTTGGGAGCTGCCATCTACAAAGCAACACAGCCCTTTTTTGGTCAGTAGAGAGTGGTTCACAGGGCACCGTCCAATGACAGTAGAATCCAGCAACTTTTTATGCAGTTTCCAAGTCACTCCTGGCAGAAGAGGTTCACTGCCACCCCTATATGACTTCTTTGCTGTTCCCAGAATTGTGGTCTCCCATAAACAATTTCCACTTTATATTGAAAATCTTCTGGGCATTCACATCCCAATTACAAATTTCAGTTCCATCATACAAAGACAAAGTCATTGGCATTGAGGTGCTCTCAGAGACTCTTGTCATAATCCCCAGTCTCTTCCTCACAAAGAACTAAGGCATGGAGAATCTGTCCACACCAGCACTCAGCTTCTAAATGGTACTGTGTGTTCTCAGCTTCCATTTGACTGGTTCTTTTTTAGTATGAATATAATAGTGACTATCACTTGAAGGACGTATCTACTGTGACCAATGCATAAGTTGACTGAAAAATAGATTTTTTTTTGTTCAACTCGAGTCTTTCTTTATACTGGTCTTCCTACACCAGCTGCCCAAATATGATGTTATCCATTCACGTGGGAGCTTCCATCTACAAGTGAAGCAATTCTTTGATGTCCAACTCAGAGTTGTTAATCAGGCACTGTCCAATGACAGTAGAATGCAGTAACTCCTTACACAGTGTCTGTGTCACTTCTGGCAGAAGAGGCTCACTGCACTCCTATATGACTTTCTTCCAGTCTACAGGCACCATGGACCCACATAAATTATTTCCATTTTATAATGAAAATCTTCTGAGTATTGCTATCTCTATTAAACATTCTATTCCATCATACAAAGGCACAGTCATGTGCTCTGAGAAGCACTTCGAGGCTCTTCTCATAGTCCCAAGTCTATTCCTCACAATGTATTAACTAAGGCATGGAGAATGTGTCCACACCAGCACTCAGCCTCTATATGGCACTGTGTGCGCTCAGGCAATCTGACTGTTTCTCTTTTAGTATGACCAAATGCTATCACTTGATGGGCGGATTTACATGTGTTCTTGTTTTAGTAAATAATGTACAGACATGTGCCCCATTTAGAATTAGTTTTTACACACTTAATCAGGTAAAACACATACAACCATTTCACATAATGACTGTTTCAAATATAACAATTTTTCTATATCCATTTACATGAATTCCATCAACTTTTATTTTCCCTGACTATAACTTTGTCAGATTTTAACAGCTGAGGTTTCATCGTTCATGGAAATCCTATGTCATGCATCAAGTGTCCTCTGTGCTAACCCTCTAATTCCTTGAATAGTTCCACTGACAAGCAGTCATCAACCTTTTGGATGTCCCTCAGGTCACTTTAAGGTCAAAAGAAAGCATTTTTCACACTCAAAAACTGGGAAAATCCTAAGACCAAATACTATTTCTTATACTCACAATCCACCCCATGGCTTCCAATGCAGACCCACTCAGGAGTGCAGGCTTCCTTTTCACCTTCTCAGGTGAGAAAAGTAATGATGTCATCAGTCCTACCTGGCTTCCCCCTGTCAGGTACCTGGTATATTCAGGCTAATAGATTTTATTTTTCTGCTCTAAATCACTTTGAAATGTTAATGAAACATTGTATTTCTCTCATTGAATAACCCATGTGTTCATTCCATATATATATATATATATATATATATATATAATATATTATATATTATATATATATATATTTTTTTAAGGAATGAAGTAACTATACAAGTCATTTACCCTTTGGGAGGAACATCAGGTTCACTACCTGCTGAGCTAGATGCTGGCAGCAATACTAGAATAGCAAGTAACTCCCCTTCAGTTCACTTCTGCTCTCAAATGGTGAAATTACACATGTGCAGGATTCAGGAGCTACCTTTCCCACCCAGCAATATGACTAACTCACTGTTAGTCCCATTTTGTCAAACAAGATGAAAGAATCTTTCATCTAATCAGGCCCTCAGGAAAAGTGTCATAAAGTTAATACCAGTTACAGTCTCTTGCTTCAGTTGGACCCGTTTATACTCCACGTGGTCACATTCCTGCTACTGTGACCAATGCATCAGCAAACTAAAGTAAAAAGTTGAGGGGACATGATGGAGAAACTATACCAGCATCGTCCCCACCAGCCATATTCCTCAGATACGCCAGAAAATTGAACTACATCAGGGACCACTCCTTTACCCCACCCATATTCCTGTTGAGTGTGAGCACACACTCCTGAAAACATGTAAGCCAGCCCTTCAAGATGTTCTCTCTCTCACTTAGACTAACAATGTTTTCATTTCCAACTCCAAATCTTTATCACACTAGGCCTCACAGCAAGTCTCTGTACTCATTGTCAGACAAATAGGGGGTGCCATGTGAAAATGGTCTGAATAAATGATGCTTAGCCATTCATAATGGTGTGTACCTTCTAGTTAAACTTTGATAAGCCTTTGAAAATTGCCATATGCCAAAAGTCAGCCAAGCACAGGCCAAGTCTTGACAGTGTCCAGTCCTATCAAATTCTAATTCTTGATGGCAGCGGAGTAGGTGGATGCACAGACACTCAGCTCTCAACACCAAACTGGAATACAAATCAATTTAGAAAAAATCAGCATGAAAAACCATCACTGAACTGCAAGAACAGCTCTCAAAAACCAAGGAGCAAAGAGGAAGCCACAATAATCCTGGTAAGGAGTGCCTGAATCTCCTCTGCTTACAGGAAGGGAAGGAGGGGGGTGAGGCTGAGAGCCCAGAGAGGATTTCACAGAGGAAAAAGAGCAGAAACTACTGCTCACAGCCACTTACCTGGCGACCAGGGAGCAAGGTGGGTTGAAAAGACCAGCTTATCTCCCAAGTGGAAAAGACAGGGAGAGGGACAGACTGTGAGGGGCTAAGGTATGCAAGAAACAAAATAAAAAAGCTGACTCAATCGTGCTGGAGTGGGCCATAGCTGGGGGAGGGACTGAACCTTTCACAAAACAGAGCTGAAGTGCTTCCGGATCAGAGATCTCCAGACATCTATCCAGCTCCAATCAGCACAACAAGACACAGCTGAAAACAAGAAGTGGGGAGGAGGGGCAGTAACTCAGGTCTCCATGGAGATCTGAGATACACCTCCCCCTACTGAAGCTGAGAGAAAAAACCCTGCCCCCAGTCAGATTAGTTGGAGGAAGAGACCTTCAGCGTCTCAGGTTACACCCACAGCATTCCTGGATACAGTTTCAAGGAAGCCCCCTGCTGAGATCAGTTAACAAGACTATCACCTGTTAAGAAAACAAACAAATCAAGACTTCAAAGCTGCCCAAATCCGAAAGTGGATTACAAATAATAGCTGATACCAACCCACGAAGACCTAAAAATAACACAACTGAAAACTGGAGGCAGACAACACCGAGCCTAGACTCAGTCAACTCTACAAATAAAAAAAAAAAGAAGAAGATGAGAAAACAAAGAAGTGATATCCAAATGAAACCACAAGAGACACTTTCGAGAGATGAACTGAGTGATATGGAAATAATTAAACTTCCAGATGCGGAGTTCAAAATAATGATTGTAAGGATGCTTAGGGATCTTAGAACAACAATGGAGGGGGAGTTTGAAAACCTAAATAAAGAAATAGCAAGTATAAAAAAGAATCAGTTGGAGACGACAAATACAATATCAGAAATAAAGACCACAATGGAAGGAATTAAAAACAGGATAGATAGAGCAGAGGATCGAATCAGCGAGTTAGAAGACAACTGGAATGAAGGCATGAAAGAAGAGAAGAAAAGAGAAAAAAGACTCAAAAAGTCAAAGGAAACTCTTAGAGAGCTCTGTGACAACATGAAGAGAAATAACATCCGCATCATAGGGGTTCCTGAAGAAGAAGAAAAAGAACAAGGGATAGAGACATTGTTCAATCATATCATAGCTGAAAACTTCCCTAAATTAATGCAAGAGAAACTCTCACAAATACAAGAAGCACAGAGGACTCCATTAAAGAGAAACCCAAAGAAACCTACACCAAGACACATCATAATTAAAATACCAAAGCTAAGTAATAAAGAGAAAATATTAAAAAGCTGCAAGAGAAAAAAAAGTTATCAACTACAAAGAAGACCCCATAAGGATGACATCTGACTTCTCAACAGAAACACTTGAGGCCAGAAGGGAATGGCAAAAAATATTCAAAGTAATGCAGAACAAGAACCTACAACCAAGACTACTTTATCCAGCAAGGCTATCGTTTAAAATTGAAGGAGAAATAAAAAGCTTCCCAGACAAAGAACAACTCAAGGAATTCATTACAACCAAACCAATGCTGCAGGAAATATTAAGGGGCCTGGTGTAAACAGATAAAGTGGGAAAAGAATACAGAAAAAAAAGAAAAGAAAAAGGAATACACCTTTAAAGAAGAAAATGGCAATAAACAACTACATATCAATAATAACCTTAAATGTAAATGGATTAAATGATCCAATCAAAAGACATAGGGTAGCTGCGTGGATAAGAAAACAGGACCCATACATATGTTGTCTACAAGAGACACACCTTAGAACAAAAGACACACACAGATTGAAGGTAAAAGGATGGAAAAAAATGTTTCATGCAAATGGAAATGAAAAAAAAGCTGGGGTAGCAATACTTATATCAGACAAATTGGACTTTAAAACAAAGGATATAGTAAGAGATAAAGAAGGCCACTACATAATGATAAAGGGAGTAATCCAACAGGAAGATATAACTATTATAAATATCTATGCACCTAATATAGGAGCACCCAAATATATAAAACAGACTTTGATGGATTTAAAGGGCGAGATCAACAGCAATACTATAATAGTAGGGGATTTCAATACCCCACTAACTTCACTAGATAGATCCTCAAGAAAGAAAATTAACAAAGAAACAGCAGCCTTATTGGAAACACTAGATCAACTCGATTTAATAGATATCTTCAGAACCTTTCACCCTAAAGCAGCAGAATATACATTATTTTCAAGTGCTCATGGTACATTCTCTAGGATACACCACATGTTAGGCACAAAAGTGCTCTCAACAAATTCAAGAAGACTAAAATCATATCAAGCACTTTCTCCGATCACAACGGCATGAAACTAGAAATGAATCACAGCAGAAAAGCTCAAAAATTCTCAAACACATGGAAACTAAATAGCAGGGTGTTAAATAATGAATAAATTAAGAATGAAATCAAAGAAGAAATAAAGAAATTCCTAGAAACGAATGACAATGAGCATACAACAACTCAAAATTTATGGGACACAGAGAAAGCGGTGCTGAGAGGGAAGTTCATAGCACTACAGGCACACTTTCAGAAGCTAGAAAAAGCTCAAATAAACAACTTAACCCTGCATCTAAAAGAATTAGAAAAAGAACAGCAAGTAAAGCCCAAATGTAGTAGAAGGAAGGAAATAATAAAGATCAGAGCAGAAATAAATGACATAGAGGCTAAAGAAACAATACAGAGGATCAATGAAACTAGGAGCTGGTTCTTTCAAAAGGTAAACAAGATTGATGCACCTTTAAGTAGACTCACCAAGAAAAAGAGAGAGAGGACTCAAATAAATAAAATTAGAAATGAGAGAGGAGAAATAACAACTGACACAACAGAAATACAAAATATTGTAAGAAAATACTATGAAGAACTGTATGCCAAAAAACTAGACAACCTAGATGAAATGGACAAATTCCTTGAAACGTACAATCTTCCAAAAATCAATCTGGAAGAATCAGAAAACTTAAACAGACCAATTACACCAAAGGAGATCGAAACAGTTATCAAAAAACTCCCAACAAAGAAAAGTCCGGGGCCCGATGGCTTCACAACGGAATTCTACCAAATATTCAAAGAAGAACTAACTCCTATCCTTCTCAAACTATTTCAAAAAATTCAAGAGGAAGGAAGACTTCCAAACTCCTTTTATGAGGCGAGCATAATTCTGATTCCAAAACCAGGCAAAGACCACACAAAGAAAGAAAATTATAGGCCAATATCTCTGATGAATATAGATGCTAAAATCCTCAACAAAATATTAGCAAACCGGATCCAACAATATATGGAAAAAATCATACACCATGATCAAGTGGGATTTATTCTGGGGAGGCAAGGCTGGTACAATATTCGCAAATCAATCAATGTGATTCATCACATAAACAAAAAGAAGGAGAAAAACCATATGATAATTTCAATAGATGCAGAAAAAGCATTTGATAAAATCCAGCACCCATTCATGATCAAAACTCTCAGCAAAGTGGGAATACAGGGAACATACCTCAACATGATAAAAGCCATCTATTAGAAACCCACAGCCAACATCATACTCAATGGGCAAAAATTAAAAGCAATACCCTTAAGATCAGGAACAAGGCAGGGGTGTCCCCTTTCACCACTCTTATTTAACATAGTCCTGGAAGTCCTAGCCACAGCAATCAGACAACAAGAAGAAATAAAAGGCATTCAAGTTGGAAAAGAAGAAGTAAAACTATCATTATTTGCAGATGATATGATATTATATATAGAAAACCCTAAAGTCTCAGTCAAAAAACTACTGGACCTGATAAATAAATTCAGCAAAGTGGCAGGATATAAAATCAATACTCAGAAATCAGAAGCATTTTTATATACCAACAATGAACAGTCAGAAAGAGAAATTAAGGAAACAATCCCCTTCACAATTACAACCAAAAAATAAAGTACCTAGGAGTAAACTTAACCAAGGAGACTAAAGACTTGTACTCGGAAAATTACAAAACATTGATAAAAGAAATCAAGGAAGATACTAACAAGTGGAAACATATACCGTGCTCATGGTTAGGAAGAATAAACATCATTAAAATGTCTATATTACCCAAAGAAATTTATAAATTCAATGCAATACCAATTAAAATACCAATGACATACTTCAAAGATATAGAACACATATTCCAAAAATTTATATGGAACCAAAAAAGGACACGAATAGCCTCAGCAATCTTAAAAAAGAAGAATAAAGTGGGAGGTATCACACTTCCTGATATCAAGTTATACTACAAGGCCATTGTACTCAAAACAGCCTGGTACTGGCATAAGAACAGGCATATAGATCAATGGAATAGAACAGAGAACCCAGAAATAAACCCACAATTCTATGGACAACTGATATTTGACAAAGGAGGTAAGGAAATACAATGGAGTAAAGACAGCCTCTTTAACAAATGGTGTTGGGAAAATTGGACAGCTACCTGCAAAAAAATGAAACTAGATCACCAGCTTACACCACTCACAAAAATAAACTCAAAATGGATAAAAGACTTGAATGTAGGCCGTGAAACCATAAGCATCTTAGAAGAAAACATAGGCAGTAAGCTCTCCAACATCTCTCGGAGCAATATATTTGCTGATTTATCTCCACGGGGAAGTGAAATAAAAGACAGGATAAACAAATGGGACTATATCAAACTAAAAAGCTTTTGCACAGCTAAAGACAACAAGAACAGAATAAAAAGACAAACTACATAATGGGAGAACGTATTTGACAATACGTCTGATAAGGGGTTAATAACCAAAATTTATAAAGAACTTGTAAAACTCAACACCAGGAAGACAAACAACCCAATCCAAAAATGGGCAAAAGAGATGAATAGACACTTCTCCAAAGAGGACATACAGATGGCCAATAGGCATATGAAAAAATGCTCAACATCACTAATCATTAGAGAAATGCAAATTAAAACCACAATGAGATATCACCTTACACCAGTCAGAATGGCGCTTATCAACAAAACAACACAGAATAAGTGCTGGCGAGGATGTGGAGAAAAGGGGACCCTCCTGCACTGCTGGTGGGAATGCAGACTGGTGCTGCCACTGTGGAAAACAGTATGGAGATTCCTCAAAAAACTGAAAATCGAACCGCCTTTTGACCCAGCTATCCCACTTTTAGGAATATACCCCAAGGACACCATAGAACGGCTCGAAAAGGAGAAATGCACCCGCATGTTTGTGGCAGCATTGTTCACAATAGCGAAGATCTGGAAACAGCCCAAGTGTCCGTCAGAGGACGAGTGGATTAAAAAACTTTGGTACATATATACTATGGAATACTACTCAGCCATAAGAAATGATGACATCGGATCATTTACAATAACATGGATGGACCTTGATAACATTATACGGAGTGAAATAAGTAAATCAGAAAAAAAAACTGAGATGAATCCATACATAGAAGGGACATAAAAATGAGACTCAGAGACATGAACAAGAATGTGATGGCAACAGGGGCGGGGGTGTTGGGGGAGGGGGGAGGGGGTGAAGAAGGAGAGAGGGGTTAGGGGAGGGGAGGGGCACAAAGAAAACCAGATAGAAGGTGACAGAAGACAATTTAACTTTGCGGGAGGGGTATACAGCACAATCAAATGTCAAAATAATCTAGAGATATTTTCTCTCAACATATGTACCCTGATTTATCAATGTCACTGCATTAAATTTAATAAAAAAATATTAATATTTTTAAAAAAATTCTAATTCTTGGCTATGCTGGGCTATGTGTATCATTGTCACCAGCCGGAATGTTCAAGGTCATCCCACAGGGGCATTGGCCACACGCCCACCTGCAGTCTCTGCTCTTGTGCTGACAGACAGACATCTTATTGAAAATTTGTGCCTCTGATGATGCGAGTAAACTCTTTTAAGTCAGCCCATTAATGTACTGTGGCCATGTCCACACAGCCACTTGTCTCACACTCAGGTGCACACTTCATAGAGCTCACTGGGGTACAAGCTTGTCAACTCCAATATCTTTCAAACCTGCAGTAAGGTTCACATGGGCATCAACAGGTCCTACTTCTTCAGTAGGGTCAGACCCCAAGTGCACATTCCTTTAGTAGGGCAGCTTTTCATGTACCATGTGGCATAAGGAACACATTTCAGGGCACTGTCCACTGTCCTTCAGTCTATATATGCCAAACACAGGGGCTTCTTTCACTGTTCAACTGTTCCATCACTGTTACAATAACAGTCTGAAATTCAGCTCCAATGAGCTGAGCGTTTATTAATTTATTCAATCTGAGCTTTTCTATATATTCACCTTTCTACACCAGCTACCCAAACATGATGTTGTCCATTCACCTGGGAGCTGCCATCTACAAAGCAACACAGCCCTTTTTTGGTCAGCAGAGAGTGGTTCACAGGGCACCATCCAATGACAGTAGAATCCAGCAACCTTTTACGCAGTTTCCAAGTCACTCCTGGCAGAAGAGGTTCACTGCCACCCCTATATGACTTCTTTGCCATTCCCAGCATTGTGGTCTCCCATAAACAATTTCCACTTTATATTGAAAATCTTCTGGGCATTCACATCCCAATTACAAATTTTAGTTCCATCATACAATGTCAAAGTCATCGGCATTGAGGTGCACTCAGAGACTCTTGTCATAATCCCTAGTCTCTTCCTCACAAAGAACTAAGGCATAGAGAATCTGTCCACACCAGCACTCAGCTACTACATGGTACTGTGTGTACTCAGGCCATTTGACTGGTTCTTTTTTAGTATGAATATAATAGTGACTATCACTTGAAGGACGTATCTACTGTGACCAATGCATAAGTTACTGATAGATTTTTTTTTTCAACTCGAGTCCTTTTTTATACTGGTCTTCCTACACCAGCTGCCCAAACATGATGTTATCCATTTACTTAATTGCTGCCATCTACAAGTGAAGCAATTCTTTGTTGTCCAACTCAGAGTGGTTCATCAGGCACTGTCCAATGATAGTAGAATGCAGTAACTCCTTACACAGTTTCGGTGTCTCTTCTGACAGAAGAGGCTCACTGCACTCCTATTTGACTTTCTTCCAGTCCACAGGCACCATGGTCCACATAAAGTGTTGCCATTTTATCATGAAAATCTTCTGGGTACTGCTATCCCTATTAAACTTTCAATTCCATCATACAAAGGCACAGTCATCTGCTCTGAGAAGCACTTCAAAGCTCTTCTCATAGTCCCAAGTCTATTCCTCACAGTGTATTAACTAAGGCATGGAGAATGTGTCCACATCAGCACTCAGCCTCTATATGGCACTGTGTGCGCTCAGGCAATCTGACTGTTTCTCTTTTAGTATGACCAAATGCTATCACTTGATGGGCAAATTTACATGTGTTCTTGTTTTAGTAAATAATATACAGACATGTGCCCCATTTAGAATTAGTTTTTACACACTTAATCAGGTAAAACACATACAACCATTTCACATAATGACTGTTTCAAATATAACAATTTTCTATATCCTTTTACATAAATTTCATCAATTTTTATTTTTCCTGACTATAACCTCTGTCAGATTTTAATGGCTTAGGTTTCACCATTCATGGGAATCCTATGTCATGCATCAAGTTTCCTCCTTGCCAACCCTCTAATTCCTTGAATAGTTCCATTGACAAGCAGTTATCAACCTTTTGGATGTCCATCAGGTCACTTCAAGATCAGAAGAAAGCATTTTTCACATTCAACAACTGGAAAACTCCTAAGACCAAATACTATTTCTTATACTCACAATCTACCCCATGGCTTCCAACATAGACACCTTAGGGAATATCTGTCATAAAAATGAAGAGGCATTGACACACGATTAAGATCCCAGACTGTAACTATCCCAATCCTCCTTCCAGGACAATGCCACTCAGCTGTGCAGGATTCCTTTTCACCTTCTCAGGTGAGAAAAGTAATGATGTCATCAGTTCCTGTTGAATGTGAGCACACACACTCCTGAAAGCATGTAAGGCAGCCCTTCAAGCCTACCTGGCTTCCCCCTGTCGGGGACCTGGTTTATTCAGGCTAACAGACAATTTTATTCTCTTGCTCTGAATTTCTTTGAAATATTAATGAAACATTGCATTTCTCTCATTGATTAACTCATGTGGTCATTCCTTTATTTATCCATATTTTTTAAAAAAGATAACATTGTAACTATTTATATACAAGTCATTTACCCTTTGGAAGGAACAGCAGGTTCACCCCTGTGCTGAGCTAGATGCTGGCAGCAATACTAGAGCAGCAAGTGACTCCCGCTCAGTTCATTTCTGCTCACATAGGGTGAGATTACACATGTGCTGGATTCAGGAGCTACCTTTTCCACCCAGCAGCATGAATAACTCACTGTTAATCCCATTCTGTCAAACAGGATGAAAGAAACTTCCATCCAATCAGGCCCTCAGGAAAAGTGGCATAGAAGTTAAGAACCAGTTAGTTTCTTGCTTCAGTTGGACCCATTTATACTCCCCATAGTCACATTCCTGCTACTGTGATCAATGCATCAGCAGACTAAAGGAAACAGTTGAAGTGACATGATTCAGAAACTACTATACAATTATCATCCCCATGAGCCATCTTCCTCAGATTGAGTTCAATTTTAAATAATACATAATATAAACAAAATCATAGCACCAGAGAAACAGAACTATATCAGGGACCACACTTTACCCCACCTATGTTCCTGTTGAGCGGGAGCACACACTCCTGAAAGCATGTAAGCCAGCCCTTCAAGCCATTCTTCCCCTACTCCTCATTTTAGACAACGAATGTTTCCATTGCCCACTACAATTCTTTATCGCACTAGGTCTGACAGCAGGTCTCCATGCTCATTGTTAGACATATAGGCGGTGCTGTGGGAACCTTGGTCTGAATAAATGATGCTCAGCCATTCACAATGGAGCATCCACTCTTTAGGTCTTTGGTAAGTCTTTGAGATTGCCATCCTACATAGAGTTAGTGAAGCCCAGGCTAGCCTTGACAGCATCCATTCCTATCCACACCGATGTTTTTGGCTGCTCTGGGCTATGAGCATCAGTGTCACTGGCCGGCAAGATTCAGGGTCTTCCCAGCAGGTAATCTGCCACTCGCCCATCTGCAGTCTCTGCTCTTCTACTGGTGAACAAAAAAAAAACCTTTTTATTGAAAATTTGTGCCTCTGGTGATGCTACAGGACTCTCTTCAGTCAGCTCATCAGTGCACTGAAGCAGTGTTCCCACAGCCACTTGTCTCACTGACTCAGGTGGACACTTCATGGAGCACACTGGGTTACCAGCTTGTCTGCTCCAACATCCTTTCAACCCTGCAGTAAGGTTCTCATGGCATCAACAGGTCTTACCACTTCAACAGAACCAGAACCCCTGTCACATCTCTTTAGTAGGGCAGCTTTCCATGCACCATGTAGCACAGGAAGCACATACTCAGGACACTGGTCACTGGCCTTTGGTCCATACATGCCACACATAGGGGCTTATTCTACTGTTCAATTTTTCCATCACTGTTACAATAAAAGTCTGAAATTCAGCCCCAATGAGCTGATCATTTATTAATTTATCCAATCCGAGCATTTCTATCTATTGGTCTTTCTACCCCAGCTGCCCAAACACAATTTTGTCCATTCAACTAGGAGCTGTCATCCACAAACCGAGACATCCTTTGTTGGTCAGCCAAGAGTGGTTCACAGGGCACTGTCCAATGTCAGAAGAATCCAGAAACTCCTAATGCAGTTTCTGAGCCATTCCTGGCAGGAGAAACTCCCTGCCACTCCTATATGCCTTCTTTCACATTCCTAGGCACCATGGTTCCACATTAGCCATTTCCATTTTATAGTGAAAATCTTCTGGGCATTCTAATCCTTATTAGACATTTCAGTTCTCTCATACAAAGACGAGGTTGGCACTAAGAGGCACTCAGAGGCTCTAGTCATAGTCCCAAGTATGTTCCTCACAAAGAATTTTGTCACTGAGAATCTGTCCACACCAGCACTCAGCTTCTATAGGGCACTGTGTGTGCTCAGGCAATCTGACTGGTACCCTTTTAGAATGACCAAGGACTATCACTTGAAAAGTAGATTTACTGTGACCAATGTATCAAGTAAACTCAAGTAAAAAACTGAAGTGACATGATTGAAAAAGTATACCACTATCATCCACACCAGCAATCTTCCCAAATGCACCAGAGAAAAAAACTACATCAGGGAACACACTCCTTTACCTCACCCATGTTCCTGTTGAGTGTGAGCACACACTCATGAAAGCATGTAGCCAGTCCTCTAGACTTTCTCTTCCCTATTTTAGACAACCAATGTTTTCATTGGCCACTCCCACTCTCTATCACACAGGGACTTACAGCAGGTTTCTGTGCTCAACATCAGACATATATGAGGTACAGTTGTCATGTTAATGCAGCTTCTGAAACTGAATATTCTCCATTCAATTTAGGGCTATCATGCATAAACCAAACTCTTTGTGGAGAGTGGTTAAAGCACACTGTCCAATGACAATAAAATCCAGTCTCTCCTCCCACTGTTGACAGTCTATCCTAGATAAAAGTCTCTGCCTCTGCTGTATGTCCTCCTACAATTCCCAGGACCACTCTCCCATTTACGCCATTTGTTTTCTTAATAAAAATTTCTGGGCACTCTCATCCTGTGTTGGATGTTTCAGTTCTCTCTTTCAAGTCCCAGTAGTCATAACTGAGGGCCACTCATAGACTTTTGCCATAGTCCCCATCTATGCCCCACAAAATACTGAGGCACAGAGAATCTGACCTCCCCTGCCACTTATCTACTGACAGCATGTTCTCTGCTCATTGTCAGATATTATAGGCTATAGCAAGTGTTCCTTGTAAATAAATGAATCTCAGCCTTCTACTTTGGTGTAGTATCTTCACATTCTTTTACAATTGTCTGAGCCTTTCTATCTACCATCAGGTTAGCTAAGCCCACACCAGGTTCTGAGAGGGTCCATAGCTGCAAATTCCCAATTGTGACCACCTATAACTACGAGCATCAGCCTCAGCTGCTGGCTATGTTCAGGGTCTTCCCACCAGGGAGTTTGCCACATGCTTCTCTGCCATCTCTGTCTCTTCTGCTGGCAGACAGAACACTTATTGAAATGTGCCTCTAGGGACACTAGAGGACTCTCTTCAGTCAGATCATCGCTGCACTGCTGCAGTGTCCCCACCACCACTTGTTCCATTGACCAGGACAGACACTTCAAGGGAGCGCACTAAGATACCTGCTGGTCAGTTCCAACCACCTTCCAAACCTGGACAGAAGTTCTGATAGCATCAATCCATCCTACTTCAATGCACCTCTCAAACTTCAATAGGGCCGGACACCCTATTGGCATCCATTTAGCAGGGCAGGCTTCCAAAGTATCATAGTCATATGGACCATATAGTCAGGCCACTAGCCACTGCCCACAGGCTTGTAAAAACTCAATCTGAGGTTCTTTTACAGCTGTCAGTTCTTCCATCAATGCTACAATTGCAGCATTCATTTCAACTCAAATGAGCTAACCAGTTTTACCTTCATCAATGAGCATTTCTATCCATCGGTTTTAATAGAGAAGTATTCTCTATTAAACAGCATTCTCCATTCACTTTGCACCTGCCATTTACATACCAAACATCTGTGTTGGTCAGTCGAGAGTGATTGATATGGCACTGCCCAGTGACAGTAGAATCCAGCATCTTCACACCCAGCTCCAGAGTCAGTCCTGTCGGGAGCTGATCAACGACTGCTGGCTGACAAGGTCACAGCAGGAGAAGACCCACAATTGCTGGCTGACAAGGTCACAGCAGAAGAAGTTCAAAAACTGCTGATTGACAAAGTCACAGCAGAGAAGACCAACGGCTGCTGGTTGATAAAGTCACCGCAGTGAAGACCAATGGCTGCAGGTTGACAAAGTCACCGCAAAGGAAAGGCACAATGATACTTCCCCCTTTGACTTTTTGAATAAATCTGGCCTTATATCCCCCCTTTTTTTGGGTGTGTGCTATTATTTGTGGCACAGGGATAATAGTACCGTGCTTTCCCTGTAGATTTGTAGAAATTTCTTTGGAAATGAGACAGAGGGTGTGAGTTCCACAGAAAAGCCTGTAAGCCCCTTGAACTGGGCGCATAAATATAAGAGGCTGGCCATAATATCCCTCGTAAAGGGTTAAGTTTGTAGAAAAATTTCTTCTTAATCATGTTAGAAAGAATAGATCATGACTTGTGAATGGGTAGGAGGCAGTGGCTGTGCAGAGCACCTTTCAGCCTTCACTTAATTCATCATTTTTCTTGCTTAGCCTTTTCATGTGATAGAGTAGAGAAACTTTCCTTTCTTCTTGCTTACCTGACCTGCAGATGGTGGAACACTCTAAGAAGAATATAGTTAGAATTTAACTAGTGTGTGAATATAGTACATAAATAAAGTTTAACTAGACATTAGAATCTTAGGTAAAGTGTAATGGAATGGCCGTTGCATGGCTTGGGATGGGAATACAGTCAGCAAGAAAAGAATGTTTTGCTAAGAAAATTGTTTTATGACTGAAGGCAGTTGCTGGGCTTTCTCAGTGAGACACTCTCATGAGGTTTGTATACTCCCCAAATTTCTTTCTTCAGATAATGAGAGGTATGAGGGGGCATCCATAGAAGCAATAGCAATCAATGTCTTCTGAAATTATGTTGCTACTAAGCTATCTTGCAAGTGCACTCTATATATCTTTAAGTAAATGTTACTCTTTTTTTTAAATAAATTTTTATTAAAGGTAATGGGATGACATTAATAAATCAGGGTACATATATTCAAATAAAACATGTCTAGGTTATTTTGTCATTAAATTATGTTGCATACCCCTCGCCCAAAGTCAGATTGTCCTCCGCCACCCTCTATCTAGTTCTCTGTGCCCCTCCCCCTCCCCCTAACTCTCTCCGTTCCTCCCTCCCATGTCATCCCTCCCCTCACCCCTGGTAACCACCACACTCTTGTCCATGTCTCTTAGTCTCGTTTTTATGTTCCACCAATGTATGGAATCATGTAGTTCTTGTTTTTTTCTGATTTACTTATTTCACTCCGTATAATGTTATCAAGATCCCACCATTTTGCTGTAAATGATCTGATGTCATCATTTCTTATGGCTGAGTAGTATTCCATAGTGTGCCACATCTTCTTTATCCAGTCTTCTATTGAAGGGCTTTTTGGTTGTTTCCATGTCTTGGCCACTGTGAACAGTGCTGCAATGAACATGGGGCTACATGTGTCTTTACGTATCAATGTTTCTGAGGTTTTGGGGTATATACCCAGTAGAGGGATTGCTGGGTCATAAGGTAGTTCTATTTTCAGTTTTTTGAGGAACCACCATACTTTCCTCCATAATGGTTGTACTACCTTACAGTCCCACCAACAGTGGATGAGAGTTCCCTTTTCTCCACAGCCTCACCAACATTTGCTATTACCCGTCTTGTTGATAATAGCTAATCTAACAGGGGTGAGGTGGTATCTCATTGTAGTTTTGATTTGCATTTCTCTAATAACTAATGAAGCTGAGCATCTTTTCATATATCTGTTGGCCATTTGTATTTCTTCCTGGAGAAGTGTCTGTTCATGTCCTCTTCCCATTTTTTTATTGGATTGTTTGTTGTTGTTGAGTTTTATAAGTTCTTTGTAAATTTTGGATATTAGGCCCTTATCTGAGCTGTTGTTTGAAAATATCAGTTCCCATTTAGTTGGCTGTCTGTTTATTTTGATATCAGTTTCTCTTGCTGAGCAAAAACTTTTTATTCTGATGTAGTCCCATTCATTTATCTTTGCCTTCACTTCTCTTGCCATTGGAGTCAAGTTCATAAAATGTTCTTTAAAACCCAGGTCCATGATTTTAGTACCTATGTCTTCTTCTATGTACTTTATTGTTTCAGGTCTTATATTTAGGTCTTTGATCCATTTTGAATTAATTTTAGTACACGGGGACAGGCTGTATTTGAGTTTTACTCTTTTGCATGTGGCTTTCCAGTTTTCCCAACACCATTTGTAGAAGAGGCTTTCTTTTCTCCATTGTGTGTTGTTGGCCCCTTTATCAAAGATTATTTGACCATATATATGTGGTTTTATTTCTGGGCTTTCTATTCTGTTCCATTGGTCTGAGTGTCTATTTTTCTGGCAATACCATGCTGTTTTGATTATCGTGGCCCTATAATATAGTTTAAAGTCAGGTATTGTAATGCCCCCAGCTTCATTCTTTTTCCTTAGGATTGTTTTGGCTATTCGGGGTTTTTTATAGTTCCATATAAATCTGATGATTTTTTTGTTCCATTTCTTTAAAAAATCTCATAGGAATTTTGATGGGAATTGCATTAAATTTATATATTGCTTTGGGTAATATGGCCATTTTAATTATATTTATTCTTCCTATCCAAGAACAAGGAATATTTTTCCATCTCATTGTGTCTTTTTCTATTTCGCTTAATAATGCCTTGTAGTTTTTGTTATATAGGTCCTTTACATTCTTTGTTATGTTTATTCCTAGGTATTTTATTTTTTTTGTTGCAATCGTGAAGGGGATTATTTTTTTGAGTTTGTTTTCTAATATTTCATTGTTGGCATATAGAAAGGCTATGGACTTTTGTATGTTAATTTTGTATCCTGCGACCTTACTGTATTGGTTTATTGTTTCTAATAATCTTTTTGTGGAGTCCTTCGGGTTTTCGATGTATAGGATCATATCATCAGCAAAAAGTGATACCTTTACTTCTTCTTTTCCGATATGGATGCCTTTTATTTCTTTGTCTTGTCTGATTGCTCTGGCCAGAACTTCTAGCACCACGTTAAATAAGAGTGGAGAGAGTGGACAACCCTGTCTTGTTCCTGATTTAAGGTAGAAAGTCCTCAGTTTTATGCCGTTTAATATGATGTTGGCTGATTATTTATCATATATGGCCTTTATCATGTTGAGATATTTTCCTTCTATACCCATTTTGTTGAGAGTCTTAAACATAAAATTGTGTTGTATTTTATCAAAAGCCTTTTCTGCATCTATTGATAAGATCATGTGGTTTTTGTTCTTTGTTTTGTTGATATGGTGTATTACGTTAACCGTTTTACGTATATTGAACCATCCTTGAGATTCTGGGATGAATCCCACTTGATCATGATGTATTATTTTTTTAATATGTTGTTGTATTCGATTTGCTAGTATTTTGTTTAGTATTTTAGCATCTGTATTCATTAGAGATATTGGTCTGTAGTTTTCTTTCTTTGTGCCATCCTTGCCTGGTTTTGGTATGAGGGTTATGTTGGCCTCATAAAATGTGTTTGGAAGTATTGCTTCTTCTTCAATTTTTTGGAAGCCTTTGAGTAGAATAGGAACCAAGTCTTCTTTGAATGTTTGATAGAATTCACTAGTATAACCATCTGGGCCTGGACTTTTATTTTGGAAAGTTTCTTAATAGTTTTTTCTAATTCCTCCCTGCTGATTGGTCTGTTTAGGCTTTCTGCTTCTTCATGACTCAGTCTAGGAAGATTGTATTGTTCTAGGAATTTATCCATTTCTTCTAGATTGTTGTATTTGGTGGCATATAATTTTTCATAGTATTCTACAATAATTCTTTGTATATCTATGATGTCTGTGGTGATCTCTCCTCTTTCATTTTGGATTTTATTTATTTGAGTCCTGTGCCTTTTTTCCTTAGTGAGTCTTGTCAAGGGTTTGTCAATTTTGTTGATCTTTTCAAAGAACCAGCTCCTTGTTTTATTGATTTTTTTCTATAGTCGTTCTGTTCTCTATTTCATTTATTTCTGCTCTGATTTTTATTATCTCCTTTTGGGTTGTCTTTGTTCTTCTTTTTCTAGTTCCTTAAGGTGGGAAGTTAAGTGGTTTACTTCGGCTCTCTCTTGTTTGTTCATATAGGCCTGAATTGATATGAACTTTCCTCTTATTACTGCTTTTGCTGCATCCCAGAGATTCTGATATGTCGTATTTTCATTTTCTTTTTTTTTTTTTTAATTTTTTTTTAAGATTTTATTTATTCATTTTAGAGAAGGGGGGAGAGAGGGGAGAGGAGCAGGAAGCATCAACTCCCATATATGCCTTGACTGGGCAAGCCCAGGGTTTTGAACCAGCGACCTCAGTGTTCCAGATCGATGCTTTATCCACTGAGCCACCACAGGTCAGATATTTTCATTTTCATTTGTCTGTATATATCTTTTGATCTCTGCACTTATTTCTTCTTTGACCCATTCATTTTTTAGAAGTAAGTTGTTTAGTTTCCACATTTTTGTGGGTTTTCCCCCCTCTTTTTTGCAGTTGAATTCTAGTTTCAAGGCTTTATGATCAGAAAATATGCTTGGTACAATTTCAATTTTTCTAAATTTGCTGATATTGTCTTTGTGGCCCAACATATGGTCAATTCTTGAGAATGTTCCATGTACACTAGAGAAAAATGTATACTCTGTCGCTTTGGGATGAAGTGTCCTGTAGATGTCTATCATATCCAGGTGTTCTAGTATTTCGTTTAAGGCCACTATATCTTTATTGATTCTCTGTTTGGATGACCGATCTAGAGCCGTCAGCGGTGTATTGAGGTCTCCAAGTATGATTGTATTTTTGTTAGTTTTTGTTTTAAGGTCAATAAGTAGCTGTCTTATATATTTTGGTGCTCCTTGGTTTGGTGCATATATATTAAGGATTGTTATGTCTTCTTGATTCAACTTCCCCTTAATCATTATGAAATGACCATTTTTGTCTCTGAGTACTTTTTCTGTCTTGTAGTCAGCATTATTAGATATGAGTATTGCTACACCTGCTTTTTTTTGGGTGTTGTTTGCTTGGAGTATTGTTTTCCAGCCTTTCACTTTGAATTTGTTTTTATCCTTGTTGCTTAGATGTGTTTCTTGTAGGCAGCATATAGTTGGATTTTCTTTTTTAATCCATTCTGCTACTCTGTGTCTTTTTATTGGTAAGTTTAATCCATTTACATTTAGTGTAATTATTGACACTTGTGGGTTCCCTACTGCCATTTTATAAATTGCTTTCCGTTAGTTTTGTATCTTGTTTGATTCTTCTCTTTTCTTTTTCATTCATTTGTTTTTGTTTGTTTGTGTTCCATACTTCTTTCCTCTGTTGCTACCTTTTTTAAGTCAAGTGTTTTTGTGGTGGTTTTTTCAAGGGTGGTTACCATTAAGTAATGAAAAGGGTACCTACCATATTCATTGTAGTACCCTATCTTATGAGTATTTCTGCACTTCCTTGTTTTTTGCTACTGTTAATCTCCATTCTCTCCCCCTTTTTTTCCTTTGTTGTCACCGTTTAAGTTTGGTTTTATTGTGTTCTTGGTGGAGCTGTTACTTGTGGTGTTGTTTTCTTTTGTTCTTTGAATCTGGTTGGAAAACCCCCTTTAGTATTTCCTGGAGTGGGGGCTTTCTGCTGATAAATTCTCTCATCTTTTCTGTATTTGTGAATGTTTTTATATCTCCTTCATACTTGAAGGATAGCTTTGATGGGTATAGTATTCTTGGCTGAAAGTTCCTCTCTTTCAGGGCTTTAAATATTGGGATCCACTCTCTTCTAGCTTGTAGAGTTTCTGCTGAGAAAACTGATGATAATATAATAGGCCTTCCTTTATATGTTGTACTCTTCTTTTCCTTGGATGCCTTGAGAATTTTTTCTTTGTCATTGGTTTGTGTCATCTTTATTATGATGTGCCTTGGAGTGGGTTTGTTGGGGTTAAGAAAACTCGGTGTTCTGTTTGCTTCTTGAATTTGAGGCTTTAGTTATTTCCACAGGCTTGGGAAGTTCTCGTCTATTATTTGTTTGAGTATATTCTCCATTCCGTTTTCTTTCTCTTCTCCCTCTGATATACCTATTATTCTTATGTTATTCTTTCTGATGGAGTCAGTCAATTCCTGTAGGGCTTTCTCGTTTTTTATTATTTTTGAGTCTCTTTCTTCTTCTCTCTGTTATGCCTCAAGTTGTTTGTCTTCTATTTCACTAATCCTATCTTCTATCTGGGCTGTTCTGTTAGCTAAGCTTGTTACCTCGTTTTTCAGCTCGTGAATTGAGTTTTTCATTTCTGTTTGATTTGTTTTTATAGTTTCAATTTCCTTGTGAACATATATTCTTTGTGTTCATTGAGTTGTTTTCTGATCTCCCTAAGTTGCCTTTCTGTGTTTTCTTGTATATCTCTGAGTATTTTTAAGATTTCTATTTTAAATTCTCTGTCATTTAGCTCCAAGGCTTCCAATATGTTAAGTCTTTTCTCCATAGATTTTTCCACATCTATTTGTGTTACCTCTCTTTCTTTTGTATCCATAATATTCGATTTCCTTTTTCTTATTGGCATCTGAGGGTGGTCTTGTTGATAGCACTAATTAGAATTAATAAAGAGTAAAAAGTAAAAAAAAAAGGTAAAACACCCCACAAAAAAAAAACAGTAATAATTTATTATTTCCCCCTTTTTTCTTTCTTCTCTTTCCCTCCTCTCCCCTTCTCAGGGAAATATCGTGATGACCTGTGAATTATATTATGCTAAATGGAACAAAAACTGCCTATAATGGAGGGCCTGATTTGGGGTGAAGAGTTCAAGGGGCAAAAAAAGGGAGTAGGGACCTACTAAATGCAAAAAAAAAAAAAAAAGGAAGAAAATCTTAGACAAGCATAAGATGATTTGCTTGTAAGTGATGGTCGACTAAGAGATATAATGAGAGGGATAAGAGGGAACCAGAAAAAAGGAGAAAAAAAAGAATAATAAAGAAGAAAAAAATAAAAATAATAAGTAAAAATCTGTTGTATTAAGTGGAGCGAAGACTAAATACAATGGAGACATTGGGTTGGGAGGAATGCTAGTAAGTTAAAAAGCAACGTAAAAAGTACCCAAAATGCCACAAAAATAAACAAACAAACAAAAAAACAAAAACAAAAGCGAAAAAGAAAAATAAAACCAAAAAAAACCCGAGTCACAAATTAACTAATTTGTTCGTGATTGAGGATTAAATGGGAGGAAAAGTAAAACGAGAAAAGAAAAAACGAATAGAAAGGAAAAAATAAGAAAAAGAGAAAAACGAAGGAAGAAAAAAAAGGAAAAGAAAAAAACAAAATAAAGCAAAATAACAAAAAACAAAAGAGGAGAGAGTGAGAGTTAAGTGTTTTGGAGTATAACCTTAAAAGAGGGTGAGGATGAAGAAAAGAAATAAAATGTAACACTCATGGGTAGTGTAGTTCAAGAAAAGGGAAGCATAAGATGGGCAGAGAATAAAAGGACCGAGGTGGAGGAAATAGAAATAATAATAATAAAGGCAATAAGATAGAAGAAACAAACAACAACGACAGAAAAATTAGTGGAACAAGTTGTAAAGTCTGTGGATTTTTCTTGATTTTGAGAGGTTAACTTCTTCCTTTTTCTTTTCTCTCCCTCTTCCTGGTCGGTGACTCTGTACCCCAGGCTCTGCCCCTGTGTCACACTTAGGTAGGGATTTGCAGTTGATGGGATTCTATGGCAATGTCATATAATTGGCTTTAGTCTTGTTGGTAGTCAAGGCTTGTTGGCGTTTGCAGGGTCCAACGATGAGAGAGTTTGCTTTCCTGGAGTCTCTCTCCTAGTCCCCCCTTCCTGAATTAGCAGCCTGGTGATCCAGCTATAAGGCTGCTACTGCTTCTGCCTGGGGAGTGAGAGGCTCAAAGAGCTAGGAAATCCCCACTCTATCCCCACTCAGCACAAGGCTTTGGGAAAGGCTCTGGCAGTCAGATCCTCCAGTGTAATCAGGCGGGGGTGGGAGTCAATTGTTGTCAAGGTGACTGTTCAGCGCCTAGCATTCAGTTGGACCACTCAACCCAGGCTTTCCACACTTTGTAGCCTGTTTTGGCTGGGTAGAAGAGGCACTAGTCTCTGCTTGCGACTAGTGTAGTATAGATCTTATTATCTGCCAAGTCCCTCTTGTTAGCGTTTATCCCTGAATATGGAGGCTCTATCAATCAGAAGTTGCCCCCGCCCCTTTAGCGAGAGGCACTAAAAAATATCACACCTCTTGTCTTGGATCGCTGAACTGAGAGAGATCTTATCAATTAGAGCCCCGTGGGTGCGCAGATTTCATGGGTTAAGCTAATTTCAGTGATTGGGTCCGCAGCTGTGCTCCCGAAGGTATTTCAGGCTGCCTGCGTGCCCCTCCCCCAACGCTTGATTGTTAGCTTGAATGGCTGGGTGAGGTGCCCTGCCCACGGAGAGAATCTCCCAAGTAGGGAAGACCACCCTGGCGCCTCTCCCGCTCACCCTGCCGCTGGTGGCTGGGGCGCACCGGGCGCAGGATATGGGGCACCCTGGGTGTGCGGGCCAGTAGGGTGCTCTGGATGCGTGGGATGCCCAGGGCATGCATGCAAATGGGGTACTCCGGGCACCGGTGGCTGGGGACTCTCACTCGCAGTGCGCGGGCCGCTGGGAACGTTAGTGGTGCTCGCTCTGCAACCAGACCGGGCGCACGCTGGCGGCTGCTCACCGCTCCTGAGTGTGGGCCGACTCACCACAGGCGCACTCCCTCCGCAGCTTGAATGAACGTCCCTGCGGTAGTTAGCTTCCTCCACAACCTCGTCTCTCAGATTCAAGTAATAACAGTCTTTTCACTTTCAGTTTGTGTGGAACTCCGGAATGCTCCAAGGATAAATTTTTCTGTTTCTAGTTGATAAATTTGTTGTGATTTTGGGGAGATCTGTCGGTCGTGCTGCCCACGGCGCCATTTCCATGACGTCATTCAAAAGTTACTCTTAATGTTATGTCAATTTCTTAATGGGCAAGCCTTTTGTTATCTTGTGAGAAAAGTTAGGACACTGCATAAACTCAAGGCCATTTGCCTGAGCAAGCGGTAGTCCTTTGCTAGTCCTTAATGATTTTGTCTGTTAATCTCTCTCTGCCCCTTGACTCACAACAACAGTAAAGTTGAGTTATTAGTTAGTACTAATCCTTTAAAAGCTTTTACCAATGTTGTTATCGCTATTCAAGTTATTTTTTATTTGTACTTTAAATGATTTGCCACCTGATTTGTAGTTTATACATATAAATTAACTGTTATCTGGAAACATGTAAACATAGTGAAACAGAAGCAATGATTAATACCATGTAATTGTAACTTGGTGTGTGTGTATAAAAAGGAGCTGTACTAGCATTTGGGAGAGATGCCTGGCAGGAAATTCTAACTAGAGAATAAAGAGAAAGAAAAGAATTCGGCTCTCTCATTCAAATTTTGCCGATGCCGTCTCCTCCTGTGGGACCCCTGGGTCCCCATGGGGCTGGACCCTGGCACAGTCCCAGGACTGGGGCTTCCTGCCTCTTTTCTATGTCCACACTGCATTTCCCAAACATTGAGGTACCACATAAACCATTTCCATTTTCTTACTGAACTCTTATGGACACTCCATCCCAATGAGATGTTTCAATTTTCTCATCTACAGTTTCTGTATTCATCACTGACAGGCACTCACAGACTCTTGCCATAGTCCCCAGTCTATGCTCCAGCAAGGGCTAAGGCAGAGAGCATCTGTCCCCACCAGCACTCAGCTTCTATATTACACTGTGCGAGCTCAATCTTACTGGTTCCCATGTAGCATAGCATATTAATATCACTTGAAAAGCAGATTTTCCTGCCTTCTGTTTACAAAACTACATAGAAGTTGTTCCCCAATCAGGCACAACTTTAATCCCCTTAATACAACCAGGTAAGACAAATGTAATTACTTCACATAATGCTGGTTTCTAACACACCAACCAGCTACCAACCATTACCTTAATCCTATCAACTCTTATGTTCCCTTCTGAAGCCTCTAGTTGGACTTGACAGGTTCTGTTTTCACAATTCAAGGGAACCTGACATCCTGACTAGGAGTTCCCTCTGTTTCAGTCATATGATTGGTTCTGTTGGTAACCAGCCCCCATTGTTAGGTACTTTCCAGAATTCTTCTCCATAACATACCAAGAGACACCATTCTTTAAGGCTCGGAACACCAAGTGCTCTGGGAGCTATGAGACAGAAGTGTGTGTGTGAAAATCAAATATTTATAACAAATATATTTTGGTGACCTGAATAACCAAAATTGTATTTCTTATAAATCACAGTATCACAGTGATAATAAAAGGAACCCCTTCCCTAATTTACATTGCTCAGATTTTTTTGCTTAGGAGAAATTTTACCCACCAAAGTTGAACAGAAACCTGCACAAGTGTAGGTAGGACACATTTCTAAGGACAGTTAAGGCCTCCTCTGAAACCTGTCTACTGAAAAAACATGAGGGAGAGAAAAGAACAGATGCACAGTAAGAACAATGGACAAAGTCTTTTTAGGTCTTTGCCTGAAAAGCTGAAAAGAGACAAAAGAATGAAGAGAAGCTACTCAGAGAAGGGACAGAGCTTGGGAGAACTGCAGAGGGATAGTTGGGACAGGTCCTCAGCCCATTACCTCAACAATCTGTATTAGACCTGCCCTTCCAAGTGAAGAATCGCCAATCCCAGACAACTGGAAAGATAGATTTCAGGTACAGTTTGAGCAGGTTCAAATCATGTGAACAGGACCAATTTTCTTTCATCTTTCTTCCTTTTTCAGGCTTGGTTTTATCTTCAAATAGGCTTTTACCTTGGGACTGCAAGAGATTGCAGAATTTCCAGCCTACATCCTTTCAAGTTTAGTTGAAAAGAGTGTTTAAATAAATGCACAAGCCAGTGTCCCAGAACTGAGTCTCATTAACTCTAATTGGCCTGACCTGGGTCAGATGTCCATATCTAATTCAACCACTTTGGCAAGGAGAATAGGATGTTTTCATTGGTCTATGCCTAGGCCCCCTGCTCCATTTTTAAAATCAAGTATGGGGCCCACTTCCTTTGAGACACATGGACTGGGAGTGGGTAGAAAGACAGTTTCCACAATGTACTATCAGAGTACATCTTTCATAAGAAGGGGCAGAGATGCTAATGGAAGAAACAACTAGCACATACTCCATTTTCCACTAAGCTTGAGTGTGGCTTTATCCTAGTTGGCCGAGTGTATGCTTTGATTCTGGATTTTCAGAATCCCTCAAGACATCAGAAGTGGTATCAATTTGGGAAACAAATTAAAACCTGGCTCCAATATATAAATATACATAAGACATAGATACAGATAACAGGGTAGCAAGTCCCAAAGGGAAAGGGGAGATAGAGGTAGGGGAAGGGGCAAAGGGAAAGAAATAAGAATGAAAAAAGACTCTGCATGGGGGTGTTGGGGGGGATGATGTAGAGATTGAGAATGTTGTTATATTGAGTGGGATACTTGAAACCATGGCAGCACAATAAATTAAAAAAAAAATTTTAAGAGAGTATGAGAAAAAGATTTTTAAAAATCACTAATATATGCATTCCTTAATATATTAAAGAAAACATATATGAATAGAAAGACATCTCATATTCATGGATTAGAAAACTTAATATTCTTAAAATGGCAATACAACCTTAAATGATCTACAGAGTTAATGTACTTTCTATAAAAATTGCATCATTTTTGTGTAAATAGAAAAATCTACACAATAGATTAGCCAAAACAATCTTGAAATTAAAAAAACAACAAAGTTTGAAGATATACACTTGTTTTCAGAACTTACTGCAAAGCTGCAATAATTAAAACAGAGTGGTGCCCTGGCTGGTTGGCTCAGTGGTAGAGGGTCGTCCTGGTGTGCAGAAGTCCCGGGTTTGATTCCCGGCCAGGGCACACAGGAGAAGTGCCCATCTGCTTCTCCACCCCTCCCCGTCTTATTCCTTTCTGTCTCTGTCTTCCCCTCCTGCAGCCGAGGCTCCACTGGAGCAAAGATGGCCCGGGCGCTGGGGATGGCTCCTCGGCCTCTGCCTCAGGCACTAGAGTGGCTCTGGTCTCAACAGAGAGACGACGCCCCGGAGAAGCAGCGCATTGCCCCCTGGTGCGCAGAGCGTCGCCCCCTGGTGGGCGTGCTGGGTGGATTCTGGTCGGGCGCATGTGGGAGTCTGTCTGACTGTCTCTTCCAGTTTCCAGCTTCAGAAAAATACAGAAAAAAAAACAGAGTGGTACTAGCATGAGAACAGGTATATATAGATGGAATCAAGTAGAGAATCTAAACATAGACATATATATTGGCAACTGATTTATCAAGGGTGCAAAGACCCTATTAGTGAATCAAGTTTTTGATTATATATATATATAATCAAATATAATGCTGAGAAAACTGAATATCCACATGTAAAAAGATAAAATAAATTAGACCTTTACCTTATATCACATACAAAAATTATCTCAAAATAGATAAATGAGAATGTTAGAACTAAAACTAAAATACTTTTAGAAGAAATCAGAGAAAAATATTTCTGACATTCGTCAATGTTTTGAATACAACACTAAAGTACAGGTAACAAAACCTGGATATTGATAAAATATCTGAGATAACTTTCAAAATGTGGTAAATGGGACACAATTTTATCCTCTAAATGTGCTACTAGTAAATGATACTCTCCGATACTCTCTGAATGTGCTACTTGCAAGTTGCAGATAAGTGTAGTATATTTTTAGGTTTGGTATTTTTTTGTCCTTACACAGAACAGGAGCTTGTTTATGGCAATAATACTGCATTAAATAACATTTCTATTAAAGTGACAGTTCTAGTAAAAATACAAAAAACAAAAAAACCTGACTCCAATTTATATTCATATATAATCTTCTAAATCATTATTGTAGAAAAAAAATTCCAAGTAATTAACCTCACTAATCCTGAGTTTCTCATTTATAATATAATATGACCATCCTTACTGAATTCTTAGGAGGACTTGGACAATATATGTAAATTGCTCAGCTCAATAACCAACTACTGAACCCCAAACAAAGATAGTTGTGAGGACAACAAAAATTGTAATGGTAAGAGCAACGTTTAGAGCTGCTCATTACTGCCCATGGAGCTCAGTTGTTAACCTGCTTCCCTATTTCAGGATGCTCAGCACTCTTAATGAGGCAGGGGACAGCCTAAAGATAGTGCCACAGTCAACCCAATCCATGGGTTCTACCTTGCTTTGATCTACAACCTCCTTTATCTGGGGCCGAGTTTAATTCCAATCACCTTACCCTTTCCATAACATATCTTATAGATGTTAAAGAAAACATATTTGCCACACAATTCAAGATTTCAACTACCGTAGTTCTACCTTGTTAAGTCCTAACTTCATTACTGTAAAAGAAAAAATGCCAAAGCCAGCTAGGAAATGGGCCAAACACCAAAAAGCCCTCTTTATTTAAAATGAGCGCATTTGCCTCTGATGCATACGTTCTGCATTTGCAATTCTGGTATCCTCTACAAAATCCATTTTCCTGGACAACAGACACATTCAGTTTACTGCCACCTCTTGGTGAGGCCTAATGAAGCTGGTCCATTATACTAATAGGCAGATTCTTTCATGGTTTCCCAGCACCTTCCCATGGTCCAGGAAAATGGAGCCACCTCCTTCAATACGGAAAGTGCTCATTTCTGTTTCTCATTAGAACATGCTGCCTGAGCTCCAGGCTCACAGTGACCCTGAGAAGGACTTGCTCAGACCATCAGACAGAAGGCAGTATTGCTCTACACATTTAATCTCTCTGTATTTCTGATGCTTCCTCTATGTTCTTTCTTTGCTCTCCAGTGTCACCCACAATCACCAGAAGGCCTCCTGGCAGTGCCCATGACTGGGCTTGTCCTCAGCCAATTTTATTCTAACTCAGTTGGTTACAGTCACTCTTATTCACCTGCAAGCATCCTTTTACATCAGAGAAGAAACTCAGTTCTATCATTTCGATCATAATCTGAAATATTTCTTTTTAAATGATTATCTAAAAAAATCAAACATGGATTTTAAATTATACACACATATATTTTCATGTCAAGTTCTTTGAAAAACAATTTCTCCAAAATCTTTACAGTATTTACCTCTGAGTATAAAAAAACTTTCAATGACATTTAGTTTCATATTTATGGTTTTCTAGATTTTTTTGAAGTATTTACATGAGAATGTAACATTTCATAATAAAAATGTACTTTAACTTTAAAAAGTCAGTTCTATTTTAACATGACATATGCCTCAAAGGTCTTTCTAGCAGTTTCTAAACTTGGTTTGTGTGTCAGACTTAGCACAGGAGCCCTTTAAAAATGCAGATGGTACCCTGGCAGGAGAGCTCAGTCCGTTGGAAGGTTGTCTTGAACCTCAGAGGTTGCTGGTTCAATCCCCGGTCAGGGCACATACAGATCAATGTTTCTGTCTCTCTCACCCTTCCTCTCTCACTAAAATAAACATTTAAGAAATTAAAATAATAATGTAAAAAAAAAAAGGCCTGACCTGTGGTGGCGCAGTGGAATAAAGCATCATCCTGGAACACTGAGGCTGCCGGTTCGAAACCCTGGGCTTGCCTGGTCAAGGCACATATGGGAGTTGATGCTTCCTGCTCTTTTCCCTTCTCTCTCTCTCTCTCTCTCTCTCAAAAAAAATGTAGATGGCATCCTGGGTTTCACCTCTGACCTAATGCATTAGCATCACCAGAGCTGCACCTAGGAATCTGAATTTTTTAAGCTTCCCACGTGGCTCTGCTGGAGCTGAGTGGCATTGCCCTTGGCCTAGCATTCAGGAGCCAGTGACTTAGAAAGCACTTAGAGGCTTAGACTCCCACCCCCCCATGTGGCAAGGCTCTCACTCATTCTGCTGATGTGCAGGCTATAACTAACAAAGATAAATAACCACGTTTCTACACTTAGCTGCTGCCCCATACTTTTCATAAATGTCAACCTTTGGTCAGGTCCCTCTGCTTTATTTTGAGAAGAATCACTAAAGTCATTAAGAAAGGATGGTTGGAATCTGCAGTAGAAGGCTCCCTACCTCATCATCCCAGCTGAAGGCTTCAGCCTGGTCTGCAGAGGAGGCACTGAGCCACTCAGTCCCTGCAGGGAAATGGACCAGTCCTTGTTCCAGGCAACCCAGGAGCAGAGGCAGTGAAGAGACCAGCACGCTGGAGCCATCCTGGGTGGGAAGTTTGAGCCTCACAGCCTCCTCGGGTGCTCTGCTGCGATGCCTCCTATGAGACATTTGAGTGTCTGCTTTCTTAGTATAAAAAAGTTTCCATTAACCAATATTTAAAAATCTGATTTCCCATCACCATCTTCAAGTAGGCAGATGGGTCACCAGTGGAGTGCTCAAATTAACAGTAATTGCATTAGCTGCATTCTTCAGAGTTATTTTAGGAAATGTTAGAGGACAAGGTGAATTGCATATTCCAACAAATGTAGACTCAGAAGAAAACTAAGTTGTATGATCCCTTAACAGCCAGTATTCAAGATACTTTTTGTTCATCATTGCACTCAGCAGATTTAAGCACTTCACAGGCAAAAGTCCAAGACAGAAAAACAAAATCAGACTTAATGGAAACTCGTGTGTTGAGATAGCTAAACCCAGGAAACCTTCTTTCCCAGTAACTTGAAGAATCCTTGCATTAGATATTCACTTTGTTAAACCCAGCTACATTGGGATTATAAGAATATAAATATCTAATCTTTTTTTTATAACATAGATGAAACAGCCTCTAGAAAAAAAAGTAAATTATCTTTCAGACAGCACCCTACTGTGTTAATGAAGCCAGAACAACAGCATTTTCTTCAGTGGTCATCAGGAAAATAAACTTTCTCAGATTAAATCTTGTTAACCAGACAGCACTAACACCCCATCCTTGAACAACAGCTTGTCTCCCTGGAAGACATCTGCTTTTATGATATTTACAAATGTTCCATTGAGAATCAAATCCTGATTATCAACCCTGTCTTTCTTTCTCCCACCCAAATTTTACCGTTCTGCTTTCAAAAAAACAAAGATGCATTTTTGTTCTCTCTGGATTTTATATCTTTATATCAGCCTTAGAAGTCAGTATTCTTTTACAGAACTTTTGATTAAAATGTTTGCTGGGCCTGACCAGGCAATGAGACAGTGAATAGAACATCCACCTGGGATGCTGAGGACCCAGGTTAAAAACCCTAAGGTCGCTGGGTTGAGCACATGATCATAGACATGATCCCTTGGTCACTGGCTTGAACCCAAAAAGTCAATGGCTTGAGTATAAGGTCGCTAGCTTGAGCAAGGGGTCACTCAGTCTGCTGTAGCCCCCTGGTCAAGGCACATATGAGAAAGCAATCAATGAACAACTAAGGTGTCACAACCATGAGTTGATGCTTTCCATCTCCCTTACTGTCTGTCTGTCCCTGCCTGTCCCTCTGTCTCTCTCTTGCTTAAAAAAAAAGTGTTTGCTGAAACTGAAGGTAAACTCAAGTCCTGGGAGATCAAAACAGGCTTACTCTATGTCAGAGGACCACCACCTCACTACTGCCAGAGCTCAAGGACCGGGATGGTGGCAAGGTCACGTAACCCACATACGACTCCCTTCCTCCCTCCACACCAGTAGCTTCCTTTGCAGCACATCCCTGCTTGTGCCATCCCCATGGAGCTTAGAGACAGAACCTGCTACCATAAAAGAGTTTGTTAAGCACCACAGTGAGCACACAGTGAGAGTCACCTTAGCCACCTTCAGACCAGCTCTATAGCTGCACAACTTCTGCAGTCACACAGGACCCCCTGTGCTACAAGGGCCCCAACTCAGATTCATGCACTGTTGTCACCATCATGAAATTCTTTTTAAAAAGAAGGCCCTGAATTCATAATGCTTTGCACTCTGAATGTTCTACAGCTTGGCCACACTTGCCATCTGGGGTCCTTCTCCCTCTCATGCTCAGACTTTGAGGCATCTCAAAGTCTTCTTTTTCTGAAGCAGGTTCCAATACCTCAGCATGCTGCCTTTTATGTCCACAGCCACCACTGTGTTCTCTATTCCTTGGGATTGTCATCCTCCTAAATTGGCTGCAAAACAATGTTTTATGCATTATTTCTTTGCTTCTTCAAGGATACCAGTGATATAATTTTTAATAATCTACATAAGCACTAAGGAGAAATAAACATGGAGATGTTATAAAATTACTAATAAGGCAAATGGCAGACCACTTACACTACAACCCACCTGTTATTTCTAGGGATCGGGAATAATAAACCCACTCCCATCTGGCCTGAACAGTGAAGCAGGAAAGAATGGAAACTCCTTGGGTGATTGGCCTCTTTGCAGCCCATCAAACTAGGTAACATCTAGCTCTCCAGGCCCCTAGCTCCCAAGGAAGGGAACCCTTGAAGCATTTCCCAGAGAGCAAGGCTCCATGAAGACTCAGGAGCAAGCAAGTTAGAAGACAGGACCCTCTGCTCTGTGAGAGCTGAGGTGCCCTTACAAGAAACATCCTCTTATTAGACCTGTTCCAAAGAGAAATCTGGTGCTTAAAGAGGTGAATCTTTGCAAAGATCACACAGCTGATAAATGGAGAACAAATACAATCAACTGACTCTGGAACCTTCGCTCTTGACCTTTATATGCTGCACCACCTTCCACGAGTCCAGGCTTCTAGTACAGTTCTTCTTGGCCTCCCCACTATTCCCCCAAAACAATCTTTAACTGCTGTGTCAACAAGTGGGTACAAGAGAAACAAGGGCCCTACCCTCTTCCGTTCCCACAGGTAGTTTCCAGTCCCAAATATAAACGTGCATTTTGGGAAAGAGGTGGAGGCAGAGCTACTTCTAATCACCTGGGCAGACAGCCTGGGGACAGGGTTGGGGGGACAGGTCTGCACCATGGTATGGGGGAACTGGTAAAGATACACTCTTTCAACTTTCCAGGGGAGGTCTTTCTAGGGGCTTAATAAGGACAGGGTGTGAGGTCACAGTGGAGGAAAAGCCGGACAAAAGGACTGGGGACCATGCAGCAATGATTACCAAGAAAAGAGGAAAGCAATTTTCAGAAGCTGCCATGAACTGAAAACCATGATGCTGCATAAAATACTTAAACTACCTTTCCCAAGAAAATTATGACTTAAAAAGTAAGCAAAGAGCCTGACCTGTGGTGGTGCAGTGGATGGAGCATCGACCTGGATTCTGAGGTCACTGGTTCAAAGCCCTGGTTTCCCTGGTCAAGGCACATATGGAAGTTCATGTTTCCTGCCCCTCCTCCCTTTCTTTCTCTCCTCTCTAAAGTAAATAAATAAAATCTTTAAAAAGAAAAAAAGTAAGCAAAGATTATTCTTCAAGTCTTCTGAAGTTAGACTGCCCTTGCCTTGATTCAGTATCGACATAATGCAATACTGAGCCACGTGAGCCTCTGGGATTTAGTCACGTTACACAGAACAAGTCACTTCACCATGTCTACTTCTTTGGAGGTAACTAGAAGCCTCAGTGATAGGATTCATCTAATCCCTCAGTTCTACCACTATCCATGACTCCTGTATATACTAAATACTTCCGTTAGTCCAAAAATAAATAAATAAGCAAGAGAACAGAAATTAATAATTTTAAAAAAGAATTTCAAAAAAAATGCCAGCAAAACATAATAAGCTACCTGGAGAGCAGAAAATAAACCATATGTACAATGGTTAGATAGATATGTTTCTTCCAAAGTATTAAAAAATAAGGTTTGATTAAAGGGATTCAGTGGGGAAATGGGTTTCCCTAATAGGTATCTGGATTGCAGGTGAACAATTTAGACCCCAGAGGATTCTGGGAACATGTACATATATTCAGAGATAATGAGTCTTTTTTTTTTGGTAGTAATAAATTTATTTGTACTGTAGAAAAGGAGGTGGGGGTTAAGAATGTTTTCTTAGCTCTTAACCACTCATTAAAACAGAAGGCATGCAATCTATGCTACAGATATGAGAATCCCAAATACCATGTCATCGTCCCAAAAAACTAATCCAATTCTTAGTATCTTCACAGTTAGTAAACTACTGCTAGGAGATAGCACCAGAGTCTAATTCCATGTCAAGCAGCGATCCTGGGGGAGACTGCTAATTGGTCTTCTGAGGGAAAATGCTCCTTCTGTCTTAATATTGTTGTAATCACTTTTTTTATAAAGATTCATTTATTCATTATAGAGAAGGGAGAGAGAGAGAGAGAAGGGGGGAGGAGCAGAAAGCATCAACTCACATATGTGCCTTGACCAGGCAAGCCCAGGGTTTTGAACCGGCAACCTCAGCGTTTCCAGGTTGACACTTTATCCACTGCGCCACCACAGGTCAGGCTGTAATCACTTTTTAATTTAAAAACCTTTTTGGATTTTATTTATTCCTTTTTAGAGAGAGGGGCAACAAAGAGGGAGAGAAAGAGAGAGAGAGAGAGAGAAGGGGGAGAAGCAGGAAGCATCAACTCCCATATGTGCCTTGACCAGGCAAACTCAGGGTTTCGAACTGGCGACCTCAGCGTTCCAGGTTGGCGCTTTATCCACTGCAACACCACAAGTCAGGCCCATAATCACTTTTTTAAAAAGACACAAAACTAGATTTTGAGGCACCTCCCCCTCTTGCTCTTCTATTTCTAATGTTTACACAGCAAAGCTGTCATCAGTATCAAAAGCAGCAACACTAGAAAACTCAATTGGAAGTTCTTTGTGACAGAGGTCTATAGAGCAAAAGTTGAAGTCTGGGTGCCCACTGCCTTCTCTCCATTGCTATTTCATTACAAATGTAGCTACTCTAACTGAGATGGTGATTCCTACATTGCTTCCACTGAAACACAATTCCTAGAGCTAAACATGGTCACCAGGAAACTTGAAGTAGGATTTTGGCAGCATTGGATTTGTAGGATGTTTACTGAAATTTATTTTTATTATTTCATGGCCTGTACTTGTCAGAATACTGATTGACATGTTTAATCCAGCTTATTGCTCAGGGAGGTCTAGGATAAGGCTCCAACTGAACTACGACACCGGTCGGCCTGTTTGGAGCAGCTCTGCCAGGGTTACCATCCCTCCCCTTTGCTAGCATTTACATTCCAAAGAGGGCATCCAGCCTGAAGCCAGTGAGGTTGGGAACGGGGTTGGAAGTTTGAGGTGAGGCTTGAAATGGTCTGTGAACAGAGCAGGGGAGTTAACCAGAAAGAACTAATGATCTATGAGGCTGGAGGCATTGCAGATTTTTATGAAGCTGTCCTCTCCATTGATGTTAAATATGAAATCATATAAATAGAACATTATTTAATTTGTTTCTCTAGGATAGCCCTCCTTGTTTTAGAAATTAACAAAGCAATACTAAAACACTGAAACCTGTTTTGTTGTTAAACCTGGGCTCAAATGACATTGGTTTATCAGGATGATTTTTATGTAAATGTAGAAGCTGTTGGTGTCTAAGAGGAACACAGACCAGATAACAATACACCTAGCACACATGGCCACAGAACCTAAGGGGTTCACTCATGTTCTGTCAAGTCTAAGTGTGGAGACATTTGCTTTCAGGGATTTAGGGGTAGAACCAAAGACTATGGCTTTTCTCCAACTGGAGAATTCCAAGGACAGGAAACATGGCTGAGGATATAATGGAACAGTTGCAAAGACTCACAAAATATGTACTAATATTTCTAAGAGAGTTCCATCTAAACAACCCCCACCCCATTTCCTCTGGGAGAAAAAAATGGCTGTAGTCCTGGACAATAAGGCTACACAAAAGAAAGGTCTGCCACCCAACCACCTCTGCCTATTAGATACTAATAAAGCAGAAGAGGTGTGTCATCTGAGCAGCTGACATACCAAACAACCACCACTGTCAAGCCTCATTTAAAGTTGTTTTATTTTATTTATTCATTTTTAGAGAGGAGAGAGAGAAGAGGGGAGGAGCTGGAAGCATCAACTCCCATATGTGCCTTGACCAGGCAAGCCCAGGGTTTCAAACCGGCGACCTCAGCATTTCCAGGTCAATGCTTTATCCACTGCACCACCACAGGTCAGGCCATCAAGCCTCATTTAATATTCTTTCCTCCACCTACTTCTATACCTCATTTTACTTTTAGAACTACTATGTAATTAGTACCGTGGTGAACCCCCTTGCTCTGCTGAATACTAATACCAAAACAGTTTCTAAGCCAAGGCAGAAGCATCCAACAGCAGAGGCTGAAGAAAGAGAGGGTATAAAGTAGGAGTGAGACAAACATCCTCCAAACATATCCCCAGCAGGCCTCTCACTTTTCACTAGGTGTTTGAAGTTAGCCTTGGAAAGCCCTGTCCCAGATTCAGCATTAGAACACTGGAGTCTTCTAGCATCAGCCCCTCCCATCCCCTCCCGTCCCCTCCCATCCCCTCACCTCCACTGTATCATTTTGGAAGATGCTGCAATCAGAAAAGCAAAGTCAGGTAAAGCTGCAGGGGGTTCCTAAGAACTGATATCTATGTCCCAGACCAGGAGAAACCTGAAGAGTCCCTGAGATCTACAACTGTCGGGAGCCAATCCACAACTGCTGGCTGACAAGGTCACAGCAGGAGAAGACCCACAACTGCTGGCTGACAAGGTCACAGCAGAAGAAGACCAAAAACTGCTGATTGACAAAGTCACAGCAGAGAAGACCAATGGCTGCGGGGTGACAAAGTCACCACAAAGGATAGGTACAATGATACTCCCCCCTTTGACTTTTTGAATTAATCTGGCCTTATATCCCCCCTTTTCTGGGTGTGTGCTATTATTTGTGGCACAGGGATAATAGTACCATGCTTTCCCTGTAGAGTCGTAGTGATTTCTTTGGAAATGAGACAGAGGGTGTAAGTTCCACAGAAAAGCCTGTAAGCCCCTTGAACTGGGCTCATAGACATAAGAGGCTGGCTATGATATCCCTCATAAAGGGTTAAGTCTGTAGGAGAATTCCTTCTTAATCATGTTAAAAAGAATAGATTGTGACTTGTGAATGGTTAGGAGGCAGTGGCTGTGCACAGAGCACCCTTGGGCCTTCACTTAACATTTTTTCCTCCCTAGCCTTTTCATGTGATAAGTAGAGAAACATTTCTTTCTTTCTGCTTATTTGATCTGCAAATAGTGGCATATTCTGAGAAGAATAGAGTCAGAACTTAACTAGTGTTTAAATATAATAAATAAATAATATTTGATTAGACAATAGTATCTTAGATAAGGTATAGTAGGATGGTCCATTGTGTGGCCTAGGATGAGAGCGTAGTCAGCAAGATAAGAATGTTTTACTAAGAGAATTTTCTTTTGACTAAAGACAATTGCTAGGCTTTCTCAATGAGATGTTCTCATGAGATTTAAAAATGTAGGGAAATCCATGGAATGTCTTGTGTTGCTGCTGGGCTATCTTGCAAGTACACTCTGCATATCTTTGGATGAAAGCTATTCTTGATGTTATGTTAATTTCTTTAGAGGCAAGCCTTTTAGAATCTTGTGATAAAAAGTAGGACACTGCATAAACCCAAGGCCATTTACCTGAGCAAGAGGTGGTCCATTGTTGTTGTCTGCTAATCTCTCTCTGCCCCTTAATTCGCTTTATAGTTAACTTTTAGAACTAATACTTTAAAAGCTTTTACTGATGTTGTTATCGCTATTCAAGTTATTTTGTATTTTGAATGATTTGCTACCTGATTTGTGACTCATAGATGTAAATTAACTGTTATCTGGAAACATGAAAACATAGTGAAACAAAAGTAATAACTAACACCATGTGATTGTAACTCGGTGTGCGTGTATAAAAAGGGAGCTATACTAGCATTTGGTAGAGGTGCCTGGCAGTAAATGCTAACTGGAGAATAAAGAGAAAGAAAAGAATTCGGCTCTCTCACTCCATTTTCGCTGACGCCATCTCCTCCTGTGGGACCCCTGGATCCCCCCTGGGGCTGGACCCCGGCATACAACAGCTTGGGTGGTGTTGGTGAAGGAGAGGGGCCTGTCCTGTCTTGCAAAAGTGACAGGCTGTGACTCAATCCTGATGTCATCTGTTCTTTCCAAACCTTCTCTTTAGGTTTGACCCCAGAATTATTTTGTATACTGCATTTAATTTTTGAGTCACAAATCCTCTTTGGACTAACAACAGTAAATCGATACAAAAGTCTGCC